>NC_137145.1:25596351-25901351 GCF_949319135.1 Squalius cephalus
AGCCACACCCCTTCTGGCGGGCTGTGACGCGTGAAGCGTGCCAAGCGCGCTCATTGGGCCTGATGTCACGCCAAGGGCTCAGCGATAGGCTGCTGCAGTTGCCGCAGGGCAGCCAATGAGCACGCTAGTATGCCTGCTCTAGGTCTGCATGCTGCTGCACTGCATTGACAAGATTATAAAAATTAAGGATAATTTTTTGGCTTCACATCTCGAGAAAAGATGACTTTCCCGCAGCGTAATCTACTTACGCAATACGAGAGAACCTCTCGTAAGAGAATAATAGTCATTTAAATAAAAATAAAAAATCTAAATAATATAATTTTTATATATATGACGACTTCAGATGCAAAAGCCTCTAAGTACCATCTGAAATTTTCTTCTAAAAGAGCATTTTTGCCTGTGCTATCTTGGCTCCCCCTCCCTAGAATGATACAGCACTTTCAAATCACTTTTAGTTTCTGTTTCCTGGAAATGGAGGCTGGCATTACATCGATTTTTAACTCTTTCCATCCTGTTAGGACTTTATAAATATTTCACTTTGTACTGATGATGTATATAAGACAATTCTTTTTAGGTTAATTAAAACAAAATGCCTTTAAATATTCTGCTTTTACAAAATAAATTATGTGGTAAAGCAATTAATTCAATATGCATTTGAATGTTTTCCCAGTATTGTGTGTAAAATTGAAAGTGAAAGTGATAAAGGAACAGGAGGCTATATATACTGGCACCGTGATGTCAGCTTCCACACTGGGCTGCAGACTGACTGAAAGACGTGAAGTGACCATTCTTCTGAGAAAAACAGCAGATAATGGGAGGCGAACCTTCAAAACCGGATCCAAAACCTGATCCAAAACCTGATCCAAAACCTGATCCAGGTGAATTAGGAAATGATTTACATATATTTTTTTCATAATTTTGCAGTATTATATGACTTGTATTCTGACAGGAGACACACCATAGATAATCATATTTTCTGTTTATATACTGTATGTAGAATTGGAAACACCATGGAGGAGATTTGACTGGGGGTAAGTTTACCATATAATATTCATGCTATGTAGAAAATAATGTTGCCTATTTGTCTTATTTCCATGAATATATAGAAATATATTTATAAAAGGGTGATGGTATGACTTTCATAGCAAAAAAGAATTGGATATGGAAATATATTAACACAATAAATAACAACAGACATTATAGCAGTAATAACAAATGCATAATTTTATCAATAATAGTGGCCTTTAATGTTTCCTATTATTAGTATATGCCAGTGACTAGAATCAACACTATATTGTTTACCAACATAATGTACTGTTTTAAAGATTTCAAAGAGCTTATTCTTTTTATATTGCCAAACACACTAAGTCCTTGGCTAAATAAATATCTAAATAAAGGTGTGACCAAATGAGACTTAAATGTGCGATATATGACAAATCAGCAGTTTTTCTGAAGTTCCTTTCTTCAAAGTATTTTGTTTCTTGTACATGCATAGACAAAAAGAAAAGCTGGTGAAACGCCTAGAAAAGTTCTCTGTGAGAAATCCAGATGTAAAAGTCATCAGGATCCTTGTAGCTGGACAAGTTGGAGGAGGGAAGTCAAGTTTTATTAATTCTGTCAACAGCGTTTTCCAAGAACGGATCACATGTAGCACAATAGCTAATTCAAGTAGTGGCGCTAGTCACAGTTTTACCAAGAATGTAAGTATTATTTTTTAAATGATATTGCACATATACAGTAAAACAAAAAAAATCCATCAAGTGTATCAAAAAAAATGTATCAAGTTTTTATTTTCTCAGTAAAATATTAATTTTGTGTGAATATACTATAGCATGTGTCAAAAATGATGGATGGCCCTATAATTGATGTTGAACTCTTGACCTTGCCACGCCCCCTGCCCTAGCAATGACCTTGACCCCTCCATGCCAGTGTCGCCTTTGACCTTGGTTATAATTGGAGTAATTGGATAATTGGAATAATTGGATAATAGGAATGTCTGAGAATAATGTGTCCACTGATTAATGTTTGAACTTTGACATGTTATAATGGAAGTCATGAGGGTTATTTTTGAGCTCTGACATGCAAGCATCAGCTCCCTCTCACCCTTCACGCTCCAGAGCACAGGGGGATTGCTGGGGACAGTGGAAGAGAGAAAAAAGAGGTTCCCTTTCGTAAAGGGAACTCCCGCTGCATCGATACTCGATACTTTGGGGAATGCCTTCGGCATGAAGCGTCTGAAGTCAACTATGGAACTATTCCAATCTTGATTGGTGCAACGTCACCCGTGACGTCGCATGTGACGGTGATCCGGAAGCTACAAAAGGGTCACAGGAACCAGGAAATGTTAGCTTCTGGTCTTCAGCAAGCGCTCTATGTCATCTTGTCTGTTCTATTTGGTGTTGTTTGTCCCGTGAAAAGAGTATTATTTATGGCGAAAAAAGAGAAGCTATTCAGGCAGTGTGCGTCCCCTTGCCCACGTTATTTAAGCGAGGATGACACACACACGCTTTGTGTAGTTTGTCTGGGAGTGGAGCATGCACGGGCGGTGCTCGAGGGCGCCGTCTGTGCAAACTGTTTTCAATGAAAAAGCTCCGCTCCCGTTTGAGCTTGTTCGATCAATTAGATCAGGCTCGCGTTTCCAGTGCATCAGGTCCCGCGTCTGTTGAGGCAGCGCGCCGCTTGTATGCATGGGATTCGCACGTGGGGCTGGCATATGATACTGAGACGGTTGCGACCCTTTCTCAGTGTTTATTAACCAGCTCCACTGGTCTCGCGCACGGTTCGGAAGCCCGCGCTGCGGCTTCTTCCGACCGTGTTAAAGACACAGCGTTTGATTTATCTGGCTCCGAGGAGTTAGATATTATCTATTAACACTGAATCACGTGGATAGGGGGATTCGCCACCCCATATTCCCGTTAGTGAGGAGTTGCTGGAGGTTGTAATCAGGGCAGTGGTTAAATTAAATGTTAAATGGCCATATAATAAGCAGGAAGCGACTAAGAAAAATAAAATGAATGAGCGCTTCCTGCAGACCCAGTCACAATCTTCGTGTCAGAGCCTTCCCTTTTTCACTGATCTCCATACTGAGGTATCAAGATCGTGGAAAAATCCATTTTCATCTCAATTATTTTCCCCCATGTATATATTTACTCATCCATTAGGGAATCTAATGAAAATGGTTATTAGGTGATGGCTCGGGTTGAGGAATATTTTGCGAAATATTTTCTCCCCGACATTGCGTCACCCCTGATAGCTCAGACACTTCCCTCCAAATCTCGTACATCGAATTTGTTAGGGAGAGCATATATGGCGGTGGTCGAGCTGGTGCATGCCCACACACGATGGGGTTATTACAGGCATACCTGGCTGACCTCCTCAAGCAGGTGGATGATAACTGGGAGGTCTCACTCTATATTACTGAATATCGTAGAGTATCTGACTTATCTCTCCGTATTATTAAAGAGACGGCCCGTGCTATTGGCCGTTCTATGGCAGCACTAGTCGTCTCAGAGAGACATTTATGGCTTATTCGCTTGTGGATCGGGAAGAAAGACAGGGCTTTCCTTCTCGATGCTCCCCTTTCACCTTCTGGCCTCTTTGGCGACGCGGCAAGAACCGTTGTCGAGAGGCTTCAGGAGGCAGAGCGACAATCAGCTATCCCCAGTTGTCAGTCCAGGTCTCATGGGGTTGCTGCCAGGGGGCAGCCTCATGGGACAGCCGCCAGCTCTTCATATTTTGAGAAGGTTTCCTCTCGTGCCCCCCCCCGTATAAGGCTTGGGGCCAGAAGAAACATTCTCGCACGAAGCTCTCCATACCGAAGACAGGTCTGAGGATTGTCTCTCGGGCTAAGAAGGCTTCAACTAAGAGGTCTTGTCGTAACACGCAGACCCTTATGGGCGTTCCCCCAGGAGAGCGAGTACAGGAGTCTCGCCCCCTTATGCAGCCCTTAGGAAATCGATGTTTGCTTCCCGCCGCCGATGGCGCTTCGGGACACATCGGCTTCCAGCGAACACAAATCGCAGTATCTGCCCGAAGACGTTGCGGCACTGTCGAGTTCGCCGCCTCTCAGGAGGTCTGTAGAGAGCATATTTCGGTTAGTTCCTGCCAGTTAGCTGCTTCAGGTCACCAAAGCCATTTGGAAATTTATAGCCGAGGCCAGTCTCGAGGGACTGGTCCCCATAATGGCATATTTAGACACCCCGAGGGGTCTTCAAAATATAGCCTGGGGGTCCTGCTTATGGTGGAGCTAATATACAAATATTATCTACTAAGGGTGGTTCACATGTCGGCCAGCCCCGAGCAGGATCGGTTTTTGGAACAGGAAGTCTAGTCCCTCTTAACACAGGAAACCTCAAAGTGGGCTCTTCCTTGGTTACGGGAGCCCGGGTTCTACAGCTGGCACTTCATAGTTCCTATGAGGGGGGGAGTTAGGCCTTATTTTGGATCTCAGGGTACTGGATCAACCTCCGAGGGGGTTCAGATTCAAGTTACCGACTGTCAGTCAGACCAGCTCCGAGGACTGGTCTGTCTTGATAGATCCACAAGCTCCTTAACTCCTCTTTCCCTTCTAACCCCATCACAGGAAGTTTCCGAGATCCGCTTTTGGGGGGAAAAGCGCATCAGTTCTGGACTCTTCCAGTCGGCCTAGCCTTATCCCCTCGCACCTTCACTAAATGTATGGACACGGCCCTTGCTCCATTGAGACTTCAGGGGGTCCGTATCTTATAGATGACTGGCTCATTTTGGCTCAGTCAAAAAGAACTAGCAATTCAACATCGAGATGTTGTTTTGCGCCATCTGAGGTGCGTGGGGTTGAGACTCAATGTCAAGAAAGGTTCCTTAACTCCTCTTCAGAGGACTACGTCCCTGGGAGTAGAGTGGGACTTAGTCACAATGCGGGCACAATTGTCTCCTGCTTGTATAAATACTATCTTAAACACAATGAAGAGTATTAGGTTAGGCCAGGCTATCACTGTCAAACACTTTCAAAGAGTTTTGGGTCTTATGGCTGCAGCTTCCACGGTAGTACCCTTTGGTCTGCTCCATATGAGGGCCTTGCAGTGGTGGCTCAGGAACAAGGGATTTTCTCCTCTGGGAAACCCTTTTCGTGCGATCAGAGTTACGCGCAGATGCCTTCGTTCTCTTGTCGTATGGAAGAAACCATGGTTCCTGTCTCAGGGCCCGGTTTTGGGAGCACCATGTGAGAGAAAAACTCTGACCACGGATGCGTCCCTCACGGGCTGGGGTGCGGTTATGGAGGGCCGTTACACCCGAGGTACTTGGAAAGACCATCATCTCACATTGTATATTAATCGCTTGGAGATGTTGGCTGTATTTTTTGCCCTGAGGCACTTCCTTGTAGACCTCAGAGGCCATCATGTTCTTGTTAGGACAGACAATATGTCGGTGGTCTCTTATATCAACCGCCAAGGAGGTTTGAGATCTCGCCCTCTTTGTAGACTGGCGCATCAAATTCTTATTTGGTCCCAGGACAAATTTCTCTCTGTCAGATCTATTTATATTCCTGGGGTTGAAAATATGGGAGCAGACATCCTGTCGAGGCAGGGGCCGAGGCCCGGGGAATGGTGGCTCCACCCTGAAGTGGTTGAGCTTATATGGAGAGAGTTTGGCCGGGCGGAGGTTGACCTGTTCGCTTCTCATGATAACTCTCATTGCCCGCTCTGGTACTCTCTCTCACATCCAGCTCCTTTGGGCTTGGATGCCACGGTACAGATGTGGCTGAGGTCACATCTGTATGCTTTTCCCCCGATCGCTCTGCTCCCTGGGGTTCTAGAAAGGGTCAGGAGGTACGGAGTGAGACTACTCCTTGTAGCTCCGTACTGGCCGGCCCAAATTTGGTTTTCGGACCTTATTAGTCTCTTGGAGAGTCCTCCATGGAAAATTCCTATTAGGAGAGATCTTCTGTCTCAGGCTGATGGTATATTATTTCATCCCCGACCAGAGTTATGGAGACTATGGGTCTGGCCCCTGAGGGGGTCCCACCCATAATTAGGTTGCCCTTTCCACCGAGGTGGTCAGGACATCCATACTAGAACCCCACTCTACTAGGAACTAAACAATTAAGTTAGGGAGGGCATTGAACCCAGTTTATTACTGCCCACTGGCTTCAGTACTGGTGTTCCATCCCGCTCTCTAACGGGATCTCCTGTTCATGCTTAGGGCCTCTGTGGCGGCCTCAGTGCCCTCCGCAAGCCTCTAAGGGTGTTCTCGAAAGGACGTTCCCACTGAAACTCCATGTTCCTGTAGATTGGAGGATGAATCCTGTCATCCAGCCTATTGGCATCAGGCTGATGGGTTATCCCTGGCACCCATCATGTCCTGTGGGTGAGGTATACAAATATATATTTGAGATATATAAGTATATATAGGAGAATCTATTGAGTCTGCTTCCTGCTCGTCTTACTCCCTGGAAGAGTGGTGGTGCTGCCCCCTCTTACTTGCTAGCGTGGGAGCCACTCAACGTTATTTTTGCCCGGTACTGAGGTACTTGTAGGCAATGTTAAGATTCTTCAGGTATTCCATCCTCCATCGCATGTGTCGGATGGTCAAGGTCGTAGCCTTTGAGGTTCCTACATTAGGACTCAGGCTGAGAGGAGTCAGTCCATCTAGTTATGCATCAAGGGTTAGGAGCTATTCCCTTTATTAAGAGTACAGTTGGTTATCTAAAACCACTCATATTTGAAGTACAAGGTGCGCTTCTGCCTTCACCTCTCATCTAATATTTTCTACTGTCTGGGGCTCCCAGCCATGAGGTCAGTCGAGCCTCCGGCTCCAGACCTCCCCTTCTTGCACCAAATCTTATGACAAGCTAGTTTGGATCTGCCCTCTACTCATTCTATCGTCCGTGAGTGTACCAGATGCTTTATACCAGGGCGTTTTTTCTCTCAGTGTGGCGGCGTGGGTATTCGTTCCCCAAAGTATCGAGTATCGATGCAGCGGGAGTTCCCTTTACGAAAGGGAACGTCTCGGGTTACGTATGTAACCCTCGTTCCCTGAGTAGGGAACGAGACGCTGCATCCCTCGGCCACACTTTTCGCGCCCCTGAGAACGACTTGCTTTGACCAATTAGAAGCTAACATTTCCTGGTTCCTGTGACCCTTTTGTAGCTTCCGGATCACCGTCACATGCGACGTCACGGGTGACGTTGCACCAATCAAGATTGGAATAGTTCCATAGTTGACTTCAGACGCTTCATGCCGAAGGCATTCCCCAAAGTATCGAGTATCGATGCAGCGTCTCGTTCCCTACTCAGGGAACGAGGGTTACATACGTAACCCGAGACGTTCTCTAATAATGAAATTAAAATTGAACAGAACATATCATGAGGATGAATCATACGCACATACACACACACACACACACAAACATATATTTCACAAGATTTCACACTACCTACAGTTGAAAAAGTTGAAAAAACATTCTGTTCTTTTAAAAGAATAGAAATTAAATGATTATATTGTTCAATTTAAAAATAAACACCTTTTCTAAATTTACTGATCAAATTATTTTAGTTTTAGATAAACAAAAATAAAAATAAAATCATTTTACATTTTTAGAGAGTTAAAGAAGCAGCTCCTAACATATATATATGTCCATACAATGTATGAATGGGTTTACAAAAATGCAATGAGTTTAAAGTTGTAATACAAAAGAATCTGAGTGTTCTCTTACGAGAGGTTCTCTCGTACTGTGTAATATCTTACGCTACGAGAAAATCTATTTTCCGCGAGATACTGAAGCCAAAAATTATCCTTAATTTTGGAATAATGTAAAACGCGTTGCGGCAGCATGCAGACATAGGCAAGACGGCTTGCGCGCCTATTGGCTGCCCTGCGGCAACTGCAGCAGCCTATTGAGAGGCCCCATCATGACGTAAGATCCAATGGGGGCGCTTCGCGCCCACTGCGTCACGTCCCGCCGAAACGGGCGTGGCCTGGGCCTATAAATATAGCTCGGCAGGCTGATATAATCAGATTTTTCATCTCTTCAGCGGAGCTCACACATCGCTGGATCCTGAGAGGAAGAAGCCGTGCCGTTTGGAAAAAGCCTTCCACTGGCCTTCAACTCGCCGCCTTTAGTCGCCGTTCCTGCTACGCTATCCGGCGTATTATATCCTTTCACTGCTAGTGTGTGTTCACCGCTGCGACTCACACTCTCTCTCTAAAAGAGCCGAGCGTCTTTGTCAAGATGTCTCGTACCTTCTGTGGCTCGTGTCGAGCCCCACTCAGCGACGGGGACCGCCATGTCATCTGCATTTCCTGCCTGGGTGAGGATCATGCAGCTCTCGCGCTCGCTGACGGCGGATGTCCTCACTGCGAGCTATTGCCCATGGTGACTCTGAGGACTCGCCTGGCATCTTTCACCGAGACTGCACCTCCACCCGCTGCGGTGCCGCGCCGTAAAAAGCGCCATGCTCAGCGGGTCCCAGAACCTCCTTCAACTTGCAGAAGCTCGCCGGTTCGCCCGCCAGCTTCGCCTGAGTCTCTCTCTGCCAGACAGCGGCCAACGTGTGCCGCCGCTTCCGTCATGGATGACGACGAAGAAGCTGCATCTGTGGAGGAGGACAGCTGCTCTATCCTGGCGTCAGGCAGTGAGGATTGGTTGATCTCTGTGGATCTCGCTCCCAATGCTCGCGAGCCTTCCGGGAAAAGGTCTAGCATTGAAGCAGAGCTGATGCGTCTGCTCACGCAGGCCGTGGCGAGCCTCGGCCTCGAGTGGTCTGCGCCCGCGGAGCCTGTGCACAACCGGCTGGATGGATTTTTCCTGCAAGGGGACCGCGCTTCGCCGCCTTCAAGACCAGCGCCGTTTCTTCCTGAGTTTCACGAAGAACTCTTGAAGCAAAGTCTTGGAGCGCCCCCTTCTCAGCCAGGATACGTACCTCTGCCTCAGCAGCATTCTCCGTGGTGGACGGTGCTAAAGGCAGAGGGTACCATTCTCTTCCTCTGGTGGAGGAAGCTGTAGCGGCCCATCTTTGCCTGCCCTCTGCTGGACGGTGTGCTAAGACGGCACTACTATCTAAAGCCTGCCGCACGACTTCAGCCATGCACAATTGCGCTTACACCACCGCTGAACAGGCTGCATCTGCACTGCACACAACGGCCATACTGCAGATCTTCCAGGCCGACCTTCTCCGTAAACTGGACGAGGAAAGACCGGAAGCTATCAGCGTGCTGGACTTAAGGTGCGCCACGGATCTTGCTCTTCGTGCCACTAAGTCCGCCGCACAGGCCATAGGGCGGTACATGGCTTCTCTCACTGTTGCTGAGAGAGACTTATGGCTGACGCTATCTGAGATGCCGGACTCGGAGTGCACCGCGTTCCTCGACGCCCCCATCTCTTCTGCCGGCCTCTTTGGATCGTCTGTCAAAGATTTCGTGGATAGATTCGCTGAGGTGCAGAAAACGTCACAGGCCATGAAACATTTTCTGCCAAAGCGCTCCAGCTCTGCAACAGGCTGCTCTAGACAGCCGTCTGCTCGAAGCTCTCAGCCGCAGCCGCAGCCCGCCGCCGCTTCGCAACGTCGACAGGCCCGAGACCCGAGACCACGCTCTCGCTCTAACTCACAGACATGACAAGCCTCACGGGGCTCGCCCCGCTCGCTCTCTCTCAACAAGCCGCCATAAGAGAATCGAGCGCGGGCAAGGTTGCGTAACCCCCCGCCTCGAACGCTGCAAGCACAGCGTCTATGTTACAGCATACCGAAGCTCTCCGGTCGCCACTATGTCACGGCCAGAGCCCAGATCTCATTCAACCCCTAGCTATTCATGCAGATGCGTGGGCAAAGCTTCCTGGGGTATCAGAATGGGTGCTGAACATTATAAAATGAGGCTATTCGCTACAGTTCGCTCGACGCCCCCGCCGTTACGCGGCGCGAATCGAAACTACGGTAGAAAAGGAAGTAGCACATCTACTTCGAACCGAAATTGCGAAACTGTTGAGCAAAGGGGCCATAGAGCCTTTATCTCAAGCTCAGAGCGAAGGGGGTCTGTACAGCAGATATTTTCTGGTACCGAAAAAAGACGGGGGTCTCAGACCCATTCTAGATCTAAGACAGCTGAACAAAGCACTTTCAAAACGCCGGTTCAAGATGCTCACAACCAGTAAAATCCTCACGCAAATTCGCCAAGGGGACTGGTTTATGTCAATAGATCTGAAGGACGCGTATTTCCAAATACAAATAGTGTCACGTCACAGGCGATTGTTGAGATTCGCCTTCGAGGGCCAGGCCTGTATATCAATACACAGTCATGCCGTTTGGCCTGTCCCTAGCACCCCATACATTCACAATGTGCATGGACGCGGCGCTCGCACCCCTGAAACTTTGGGGAATGCGAGTTTTGAACTACTTGGACGATTGGCTGGTTCTAGCTCAGTCACACTCAGAGCTCATATAACACAGTGCCCGGTTGCATAAAGCACCTTAAGTGTAATTTTCCCTTAGGTTCGCACTTATGTTTCCCTTAAACCTAAGGGTGTTGCAGAAAAAAAAAACCTTAAGTGTTACTTAAGGGTTTCTTTAAGTGAAACGTCATAAACACTTAGAATTTCCCTTAAATGCTGTTTTTTCACTTAAGGAATCCCTTAAAAGCGTTAAGTGTTTCATAAAACCCCTTAACGGTCATTTAGTATAACTTAAGGTTTGTAAATTGTAACCTTAAGAGTAACGCGGACAAAAATAAGACGACATGGCTGAATTTATGGAACCAGCTGAAGATCATTATGTGCCAAGAAGAATTTTTTGGGATAGGGAGAACCCTTTGGACCATCTTAGCGATGAAAAATTGTTACAAGAATACCGATTTGATCGACGCGCAATATTTGACATCGCTAACAAACTAGACAGCGACCTTGACCATGTCACACACAACCACTCTTTACCTGCAGTGTTACAACTGCTTATAGCACTGCATTTTTTTGCAACTGGGAGTTTTCAGACAGTAGTGGGAGATGTTTTACACATGCATAAATCGGCTACCATTCAATAAATGTACAATTAGTGTGTATCGGATTTTCAGGTGATATTCTCAATTCATTCAGTTAACAGACGCTCTGAGGTAAAGTGTTCAGACTGCAGACTTAGCAACGATTATATTTAATTGTACAGTACAGTCATAACATAACGTACAGACATTATCTTAATTCCATAATGCCATAACAATATCGCTGGCCATAAACTGAGAAAGTGCTTTCCGGTTTGCTTTGAGTTGTCCTAGACGCGACACGGCATGTTAGTGTTTTGCGTATCTGTGGCAACAGCAGACTTTTAATGTGAATCCAGGATCGCTGTCGTGAAACACTTAAATGTTTCCCTTACCTAGGAGAACCGTTTAAGAGATTATATGCAACACCCTTAAGTTATTCTCTTAGGTAAGGGGAAATCGCCCCTTAAGTATCATACTTAAAGGAAAAACTTAAGGTGCTTTATGCAACCGGGCACAGGACCATATTACTCGAACATCTCGAGAATCTGGGTCTCAAAGTCAATTGGGCGAAAAGTTAACTGTCTCCCAGTCAGAGAATATCTTTTCTGGGCACAGAACTGGACTCGCTGTCTATGACAGAACAGCTATCACCGCAGTGCAGACTGGATATTCAGCGCATGACAGAAACCTTCCGCTGCGGCACTATAGTCCCGCTCAGAAAGTTTCAAAGGATGCTGGGTCTCATGGCCTCAGCATCATCAGTACTCCAGTTGGGTCTGCTTCGCATACGGCCACTGCACTTCTGGCTAAAAGCGCGAGTACCGCGCCGAGCGTGGACCTCCGGTCTTTTTCGCCTCAAGGTCGATCAGAAATGCGTCTCAGCTCTGAAACCTTGGAGAGCGACCGACTGGTACCAGTCAGGTGTAAGCCTGGGGACTTCCTCGAGTGTGAAGGTGGTGTCTACGGACGCCTCCACCTCGGGATGGGGAGCGCTGCTCGAGGGCAGACCGTTCTTCGGCCAGTGGTCAGAACGGGAAAAGCTTCTACGCATAAACTGCTTGGAAATTATGGCAGTCGACAACCAGGCTTGGGAGGGTTACTTTAAAAATGTATTCCGTTACAGTTACAAATTACTTAATAAAAAAAGTATTCAGTAACATAATCCAAGTACTATAATATGAAAGTAATGTAACTGATTACTTTTGGATTACTTCAAGGCCACATATATAAATAAAGTCAAGCAAGAAGAAATATTATACAAAAAAAAAATTACAATTATTATTAGATTTATTATGGTCCAGTGTACAATATTTGCAAAATGTACACACAGGCCTGAATATATATTTATGTAAAGGGATATACAGACATCTAGTGGCTAATGTATGGTATTACAGATTATTTTGTTTTATTTTTAACTAATTTTTAACTGAAAAATAAAAACACAACATTTACAATTTTTACACAATCTACATATTAGTTTATTTTAAAATAGGCCTACATGTTGACTAAAGCCGTGATCTTTCTTAATTTGCCTGACTGAACTTGGGGCGTTGGCAGTGGGAGTTCCCCTACGTTACCTAGACAGCGAACATCCCGTTACGTGAGAAAAGATTAAGAAAGGACATTTTGGGTACTAAAAAAGCTACTCTCCTAATTTCTACAAAAATAGCAGCGGAATTTCCATGAATTAAAAGCGATTTTACCCGCAGGCAGCATCGTTTCTACTAGCAGCAGTGATTCAATCTGCGTCTGAGGAGATTGTAGACAGCTGTTATTTGCACATGCACCAGCGCGTGGCACACGTGTGTCATTACTGGCAACAGAACCAGGAACTACTGTATAATCAAGCAGCGCTTAATATAGTGTTATTATGCCAAAATACGTATTTATTTAGTTTTAAATGAAACCATTGTAATCCTGAAAGTATTCCCCCTTTTTTCAAAATGTAACTATAATCTGATTACAACGTTTTTTGACGTAACTGTAACGGATTACAGTTACTGGATTTTTGTATCCTGATTACATAACGCCGTTACATGTATTCCGTTACTCCCCAACCCTGTCGACAACGCACTGAGGCGTTTTTGTCCCCAGATAAAAGGACACCACATCTTGGTCCGTTCGGACAACATGTCAGTGGTGGCCTATATAAATCGCCAAGGAGGTATCAGGTCCCGAAACCTTTACAGGCTGACGGAGCGCCTCTTGGTCAGGGCTCAGCACAATCTGCGCTTGTTGAGAGCAGCGCACGTGCCTGGACACCTGAATGTGGGACCAGACAGACTGTCCAGGAACAATGTTCCAGCAGGAGAATGGTCTCTACACCCGCAGACAGTCCAGCTGCTGTAGGAGACATTCGGCAGAGTGGAAGTAGACCTGTTTGAGTCTCAGGAAAACGCTCACTGTCTGGAGTTTTTCTCCAAGAGCAGGGATCCGCTGGCCCATGTCTGGCCCCGCTGCCCGCTGTATGCTTTCCCCCCGTCACGCTCCTACCTCAGGTATAAGAGCGGATCAGGGAAAACGGATGCTTAGTGCTACTACTGGCCCCGTTCTGGAAGAACCAGGCTTGGTTCCCGGTTCTGATGCAGCTGATAAGCACTGCCGCATGGCCGATACCAGTGAGGTGGGACCTTCTCTCTCAGGCCAAGGGCTCGATCTGGCATCCTCGCCCGGAGCTTTGGTCCCTACATGTGTAGACCATCAACGGGTTCCTGCTAACCTCCCGGTGGGAGTGTTAACCCTCTGAGGTCGGCAATCACGCCAGCGTGATCTGCTTGCTTTTTTCCTTATCAGTGCAAAAGAGAGTCAAAATACTATTTTGATTTTGATTTTGACATACTTGTGTTATACATCAATCGATCCTGTTAAGTGTGTATTTTTTTGTGTATACTCACAATAAAAACAAAGCGTTGTGCTTTTTGCCAAATAAAGAAAAATAAACATGAAGCGAGTTCTGCTTTCTCTCTGTCAGTGAAGTCAATTCTGAAACGCGTCCGAAAATGAACTGTATCTCAGCGAATACTCAGTCAAACAGTCACACAGGCATGAAGCTTGAAATCTCTTCTTTTAAATGAAGTATTTTTTATAAAAAACAAATATTCTCAGTTTATGTAATTTGTATGAAAAGAGAGAGATGTCAGTCGTTCTCATCTCAGCTCATTATGTTTTAATGTGACCCCTGTATATATATATAGTCCTTGCATCCTTTCCTGTGGCTCAGTGACACACCGGAATGAATGGCTCATTATGTATGCGGGCCCCATTGTCTCCTCAGGTCTGAACTACTCTATATTCATGATGGTGTAGGATCGTTGACGCCCCTGCGCATATTGCCTTTCCAAACAAAAAGTGTTGTTCAAAATTTAAACCAATGTATTGTTTTATGTGAATGATTAGGCAGGATGATTTTCACATCATTTTGAAGAAAAAACTCTAGGCTGACGACATCTAGTCTTGTTGACACATATTTAGTATGTGTTTTGTGGCCTTATTTCAGAAACGTTCATTTTTAGTTTTTTTCAATAACCATGCATAAACATTATTCTCTCAGAAATACAAACATGTACATACATTTTGCTCACATATTATGGTAGCCCTGTTTGTGCTAAATATAGTGTAATTATACCTTTGCCATTAATATGTTTATAAGCAACTGAAAAAAGCACAAATGTCAGGGCATGTCAGAACATCTCAAGGACCCCAAAAACACCTTAGACCCCAGAGGGTTAAACACGATCATGCAGGCTAGGGCCCCCTCTACGAGATGGCTCTATTCCTCAAAATGGTCTGTGTTCTCTAGCTGGTGAACAGCCCGTGGCATATCACCCCCAAACTGTGGGGTGACGGAGGTTCTCTCCTTCCTGCAAGAGCTACTGGATAAGGGCAGAACCCCATCCACGCTCAAGGTTTACGTGGCGGCCATAGCAGCGTTTACTAAACCAACGCTTGGCCAGTCACTTGGAAGGAACGATCTGGTCATTCGCTTCCTTAGAGGAGCTAAAAGGTTAAATCCTCCCAGACCTCCCTCAGTTCCCATATGGGACCTTTCTACGGTCTTGGAGGACATGAAAGGTGCCCCATTCGAGCCAATCCAATTAATAGATATCAAACACTTGTCTTTCAAGACAGTGTTTCTTCTGGCTCTCGCTTCAGTAAAGTGTATAGGGGACTTACAAGCGCTCTCAGTAAGCGCGACATGTATGGAATTTGGGCCAAATGACTCGAAAGTCATACTCACACCGAGGCACGGGTACGTTCCTAAATCCCTCAACACACCGTTTAGGGCTCAGGTGATTTCCCTGTCGGCCCTGCCAGTCTCTAATGAGGAGAAGGACGCGAGCTTCCTTTGCCCGGTCAGGACATTAAGGGCTTATGTGTCTTGCTCGACTGTCTTCAGATAGACAGAGCAGCTTTTTGTCTCGTTCAACGGACATTCTAAGGGACTAGTCGTGTTGAAACAAAGTCTATCCAGATGGATAGTTGATGCTATAGCGCTGGCTTATGCTTCTAAGGCCCTGCAGTGCCCGTTAGGTGTCAGAGCGCACTCCACAAGAGGCATTGCCTTGTTGTGGGCTTGGTCTAGTGGGATTGCCTTGCAAGATATCTGTATAGGCTGGGCCTCCCCATCTACATTTATAAGGTTTTATAACCTAGAGGTTCCCGCCTTGCAGGCTAAGCTGCTTTCGGTCTAATAGATCAGTATTGTCTGCCCCGATGCTATCGGCCCAGAATATTGAAACTGCTTGAGCGATGCTCGCTGATCGATTATGCAACTCTATGGACAGTGTGTGAAATGATGAAAAACCAGATTATATCAGCCTGTCGAGCTATATTTATAGGCCCAGGCCACGCCCGTTTCGGCGGGACGTGACTCAGTGGGCGCAAAGCGCCCCCATTGGATCTGACGTTATGATGGGGCCTCTCGATAAGCTGATGCAGTTGCTGCAGGGCAGCCAATAGGCGCGCGAGCCGTCTTGCCTATGTCTGCATTCTGCCGCAACGCGTTTTACATTATTCCAAAATTAAGGATAATTTTTGGCTTCAGTATCTCGCGGAAAAGAGATTTTCCCGTAGCGTAAGATATTACGCAGTACTCGTTCCCTCTTCTAGAGAGAATCGAGGTTACGTTAGTAACCGAGTACGTTTCCCTCTCACAGCACCGCCGTCAGTCTCTGAGCCAGAGGGGAGTGTGTGTTCAGAGATCAGGATGAGACATTTTGAATGTTTTGAAACAGAGTATTTGGAGTCTCGTTTGAACTGATAAGAAAAAAAGCGAGCAAATCACGCAGGTGTGATTGTCGACCCCAGGGGGTTAAAAGCTTTTGATCTGACTCAGCATGTACATGGACCCACACACAATCGTGGACACACTCTAGATTTACTTATCAGTACAGGTCTAAACATTTCATCGATTGTTATTAAGGATGTAGCATTGTCCGATCATTTCTGTATTTTCTTTGATATATTGATCTCTCCTGCCACTGAAGCTAGATCTGTGTCTGTCAAGAAGAGATGTTTAAATGAGAACACTAGTGTGCTATTTATGAAGGCTATATCCTTAACATCAAGCATATCTGCTGACTCTGTTGATTTTCTCCTTGATTCTTTTAACTCAAAAGTTAAAAGTGTAATTGATGATATTGCTCCTGTGAAAGTCAGGAAGAAGAGTGGCAGACAAAAAGTACCTTGGAGAAACTCAACAGCAGTGCAAAATATGAGAAGACAATGCAGAAAAGCAGAGCGCATGTGGCGGAAGACAAAACTTGTAGTCCATTATAACATCTACAAAGACAGCATCCATGATTTCAATGTGGAACTAGGCAAAGCTAGACAGACTTTCTTCTCAAATATTATAAACAGCAATTTAAACAACACACGCACTCTTTTTGCTACTGTAGAGAGACTGACAAACCCCCCAAGCCAGATTCCAGATTCCCAGTGAAATGCTTTCAGACAGCAAGTGCAGTAAGTTTGCTTCTTTCTTCTCTGAGAAAATCAATAATATCAGAAAGGTGATCAGCACATCCTCGAGTTGCGCTGGGGTCAGACAGATCAGACCACCTGAGAAAGTAGTAACTTTGTCTGATTTCAAAGAAATTGATGGCAACATTTTGGAAGAAACCGTACAGCACCTTAAAACATCAACCTGCGCTCTTGACACACTTCCCACATCTTTTTTCAAAAGTGTGTTAAACAGTTTAGAAGCAGATCTTCTAGAAGTAGTAAATGCCTCACTTATCTCTGGGAGTTTTCCAAACTCCCTGAAAACTGCAGTTTTCAAGCCTCTCCTGATCATAAAGATAATAAACAATATTCGCTTAAATACTGATACAGGCAAATTATCAGTGCTGGTACTACTCGACCTCAGTGCTGCATTTGACACTGTCGATCATAACATACTTCTTGACAGGCTGGAAAACTGTGTGGGGCTTTCTGGGATAGTCCTAAAATGGTTCAGGTCATACTTAGTTGGGAGAGGTTATTATGTGAGTATAGGAGACCATAAGTCTGAGTGGACATCCATGACAGGTGGAGTCCCTCAAGGCTCAATTCTTGCGCCACTCCTGTTCAACCTGTATATGCTCCCAATGAGCCAAATAATGAGACAGAACCAAATCTCTTACCACAGCTATACAGACGACACACATATCTACTTAGCCCTATCGCCTAACGATTACAGCCCCATTGACTCCCTGTGCCAATGCATTGATGAAGTCAACAGTTGGATGTGCCAAAACTTTCTTCAGTTAAACAAAGACAAAACTGAAGTCATTGCGTTTGGAAACAAAGATGAAGTTCTCAAGATGAAAGCATACCTTCACTCTAGGGGTCAAACAACTAAAAATCAAGTCAGGAACCTTGGTGTGACACTAGAGTCAGACCTTAGTTTCAGTAGTCATGTCAAAGCAATAACTAAATCAGCATACTATCATCTTAAAAATATTGCAAGAATTAGATGCTTTGTTTCCAGACAAGACTTGGGAGAAACTTGTTCATGCTTTCATCACCAGCAGGGTGGATTATTGTAATGGACTCCTCACTGGCCTTCCCAAAAAGACCATAAGACAGTATGGTCAGCTCATACAGAACGCTGACGCCAGGATTCTGAGCAGAACCAGAAAATATGAACATATCACATCAGTCCTCAGGTCTGTACACTGGCTCCCAGTTAGATTTAGGATTGATTTTAAAGTATTATTACTGGTATATACTGTACATCATTCAATGGCCTAGGACCTCAATATACTGCAGATATGCTCACTGAATATAATCCCAACAGATCACTCAGATCATTAGGATCATATCAGCTAGAAATACCAAGGGTTCACTCTAAGCATGGCGAGTCCGCTTTTAGCTATTATGCTGGAACCAGCTTCCAGAAGAGATCAGACGTGCTCCTACTGTAATCACATTCAAATCCAGACTCAAAACACATCTGTTTAGCTGTGCATTTACTGAATGAGCACTATGCCGCTGTTCGTCCGACTGTTTGTACTGTACTGTATTTTATTTTATTTTTCTAAACTGTCTTCTAAGAATCACGTCTGAAATGCGCGCAAGTGTCTTCGTGCTTCATATGTTGTTGATGTGTGTGACGTCGTTGCCGTAAAGCAAGTTGTGATTCTCACAAGATTTGTCGGGGGCGCTCCTCTCAAACTTGCATTGCTGGTTTTTCCAGCGGCATCCCCCCAAGCTTTACTACCAGGATGATTCGCCCTACTATGAGTTTGTTTACCACCGAAATGACTTTGAAGCTGTTATATTAAGGGACAATTCTTGCATAGTGTGCCTTTAAATCAGCTGGTGCTTAATAACCATTGAAGTTATTAAACACCCCTGAATTCGGTAATGACAGGTTTTATGCAATATTTTTATCACGTTTTAATTTTAACTCAATAATGAGAATGAATAAAGCAAAATGAAATATATAATAAATAAAATAAAATATCCCCACATCATCACATAGCCTTCACCATACCTAGAGATTGGCATGGAGTACTTTCCATAAGATCATCTCTCAATGCAAATCAAACCAGCTATTAGGCTAACTGAAATAAAACCATGCCAATCTCTAGGTATGGTGAAGGCTATGTGATGATGTGGGGCTATTTTAATTCCAAAGGCCAAGGGAACTTTATCAGGATGCATAGAATACTGGATCCATTAAGTAACTGGCCTTTAAAAATTAAAATCTGCTTGCCTCTATGGGAATTTAACATAAGGGTGTCCAGACTTATGCAACCTGTATTAAGGAAGAACATTTATTTATTAACAATACATTTTTCATTCACAAAGAAAATTGGTGTCCTTAAAGGTTGGATTGTTCCTAATTTTTTTAATTAAGGCATTAAGTTCAATTTCCAATAGATGATTTTTTATTTCTCTTTTTAGTCAACTTTAGAATGGGTGTCTAAACTTATGCATAGCACTGTACATCTTAGCTACTTTCTAAATTCACCTATGCATATGTTTTTTTGTTTTGTTTTTTACCCCCATTCATACGTTGTATGGACATCTATGTGTTGGGAGCTACTTCTTCAACTCTTTAAAAATGTAAGATGATTTTATTTTTGTTTATCTAAAACTAAAATAATTGGATCACTAAATTTAGAAAAGGGGTTTATTTTTAAATTGAACAATATTATAATTTAATTTATATTCTTGTATAGAATATAGAATATACTGTAGGTAGTGTGAAATCTTGTGAAATATACGTGTGTGTGTGTGTGTGTGTGTGTGTGTGTGTGTGTATGATTCAACCTCATGATATGTTCTGTTCAATTTTAATTTCTTTATTAGAAAACCTCTTTTTTTCTCACTTCCACTGTCCCCAGCAATCCCCCTGTGCTCTGGAACGTGAAGGGTGAGAGGGAGCTGATGCTTGCATGTCAGAGCTCAAAAATAACCCTCATGACTTCCATTATAACATGTCAAAGTTCAAACATTAATCAGTGGACACATTATTCTCAGACATTCCTATTATCCAATTATCCAATTAGTCCAATTATAACCAAGGTCAAAGGTGACACTGGCATGGTGGGGTCAAGATCATTGCTTGGGCAGGGGGTGTGGCAAGGTCAAGAATTCACCACAAGTCAAGAGGTCAACATCAATTATAGGGCCATCAATAATTTTTGACACATGCTATAGTATATTCTCTACTCGGGTCCCTCACATGAGGCACCATGTATCTCATTCAGCGCTCCGGATAAGGATCTGATGTAGATCGCTGCCTTTTGTCCTCTGGAGAGGATGAGGAAGCTGAGCTGCCCCCCTTCAGGGTTGTGACTCATTCTGAATCGGAATCAGAGTTGAAGGCCATGCTTTCCCGGGTCACCCTGGGCATTGGGCTTGAGTGGAACACTCCACCGTGTCCTGAGCCCTAGCGGTTGGATGATTAGTTCCTGGCTGAAGAATCGGGTGGAGAATCCTGTGTTTCGTTTTATTTCTGTTCCGCCACCGCCCCTTTTTCAATAAAAGAGCAGTTTCCAAAACCTCTGGGCCATAATGGGCCTGTGCTGACAGTGAGCAATGCTCTGCTTCCTCACTCTCGGCCATAGCCTCATTCGCCCCACTCTTTGGGGACTCACCGCCTCCTCAGCCCTCACAGGACACACAGAGCCAGGTACTTGCACCACACTCACCGCCTCTACTCCAGGTGTCCCTTTGGTGCCACTCGTACAGAGCTTAGGAGCCTGGCTAGTGCTTCCCAGCCCTTCACGCTGGCTCATTCGGACAGTCAAACTCAGCTATGCAATTCAGTTCGGTAGGCATCCACCCAGGTTCAGCAGTGTCCTGTTTACCTCAGTGGCAGACAAAAACACCCCTTTTCTCCGTACGGAGATTACAGTCCTCTTGGAGATGTCATTCTTCATGCCAAGAAGAGTTCACTGTCTCCCCAACAGAGAACTACGTTCCTGGGGGTAGTATGGGAGTCAGTTACGATACGGGCACAGTTGTCTCCTGCTCGTATAGAGACGATCTTGACAACAGTCACCAGCATCAAGCTAGGCCAGGAAAATCGTGACTATGGACACATCCCTTACAGGCTAGGGAACGGTCATGGAGGGCCGCTACACCAGAGGTCTATGGAGGGACCATCATCTTTCATGGCACATCAATTGCCTGGAGATGTTGGTTGTGTTTCTGGCTCTAAAACATTTCCTCCCAGACCTCAGAGGGCATCATGTTCTAGTTTGAACAGACAATACGTCGGTGGACTCTTATATAAATCAGCAGGGTTGTGCCCTTTGTACAGACTTGCTCATCAGGTTTTCCTGTTGTCCCAGGACAAACTACTCTCACTTAGAGCAATGTTCATTCCCGGGGACCAAAATGTGGTGCAGACATCCTGTTGTGGCAGGGGCTGATGCCCGGGGAATGGAGACTCCACTCAGAGGTGGTGGAGTTAATCTGGAGGGAGTTCGGCCAGGCTGAAGAAGATATGTCCACCTCTCACGAGAACACACACTGTCCACTTTGGTTTTCCCTCCGGGTCCGTTGGCACAGGGTCAATCTACTTCTGGTAGCCCCTTACTGGCCATCCCGAGTTTGGTTCTCAGACATCATAGTGCTTTTTCTCTCTTTCAAAAGTGGCCTTCCTGCTAGCTATTACGTCCCTCAAGAGAGTTGGGGGTCTGCAGGTGCTATCTGCTGCTCCCTCTTGCCTTGAGTTTGCTCCTGGAAGAGTAAAGTGCCATTCTCCACCCTGGGCCAGGCTATGTGCCCAAGGTGCCATCTAATGTGGGACGGTCAGTTATCCTGCAGGCCTTTCATCCTCCACCACATGTGTCGGCTGATCAGGAACAGCTACATCTACTATGCCCTGTCTAGACCTTGGAGGCCTATGTACGAAGGTCCACGGGCTGGAGGAAGTCGGACCAGCTGCATGTGTGTTTCGGGGTCGCTTAAGAAGGGTTCCCCTGCCTCTAAGGATACCATTAGTAGGTGGATTGTGGAGGCTATTTCTTCAGCGTATGAGGCGCGTAGTTTGCCTTCATCTCTCCTGATAAAAGTCCACTCGACTAAGGGGTGGTGTCCTCCAAAGCCCTGCTATCGGGTGTTTCCCTTCAAGAGGTCTGCAATGGTGCTGGCTGGGCCTCCCCACACACTTTCATAAGGTATTATAGCCTAGATCTGCCCTCCACGCCGGGTTTTAAAGTCCTTAAGTCCTGAATTGTGCCATACAAGCTTCACACTAGCACAGTCACTAGTCAGTGTGGTGCAATGGGTATTTCCTTCCCCAAAGTGTCGTCTTCGATGCAGTGCGAGTTCCCTCGAAAGGAACGTCTCGGGTTATGACTGTTATGACTCGGATTACGTCTTGTTCCCTTCTCAGGGAACAAGGGTTACAGCCGTAACCTGAGATGTTCCCTCCATCAGGGAATAGAGTTTACAACCGTAACCCGAGACGTTCTTGGTCAGTTCTTGTTTATTATTTGTGTGGTTTGTGTTTACTAGAGATTTACTTCTACAATCTCATTTGTGTTTTGCTTCAGTTTATCAGTTTACCAACAATTTTCTTGGAACTCCTTCGTTATGCGATTGATACAATCACACTGTTACAATAATATGTGCATTATGGCTGTGTCTAAATTTGTCAGTTGGAAACAACATTATTTATGAATCCTCCTGAATGCTTTTTTTTTTTTTTTTTAGCTTAAAACATGCCGCGTCAGAAGTGAAGATGATGATTTGCCTTTTTCCTTGATTGACATAATGGGTTTGGAAGCTGATGTAATGTGTGGGTCTCAGCCAGAAGATATCATCAAAGCCATATATGGACATGTCAAGAATGACTACAAAGTAATAAACCACATTTATTAGAAAAAATAAACATTGTACAAATACAAATTATTTTGACAGTCTAACTGACATTTTCATATATTTTGTCTTCATTTTAAATCTTAGTTCAACCCAGAGATGCCACTCAGTGATAAGAGTGAAGATTACATCAGTGACCCTTTGCTCTCTGATCAGGCTTTCTGCCTGGTTTACGTTGTGGCTGCAAATACAGTCCAGTTCTTAGATGAAAAACTTACTGATAAATTGCGCATAATCCGCACAAGATGCAGCGAAAACGGTAAGACTGGCCTTTAAATATGTGGTTACTGAGATTGGAGAGTTTAAGAGTACAGTACAGAGGTGGGATGTAACATTAATAGAAAACGTTGACAACTGTTTGCATGGAATTATTATTGTAATTAATTCTTGTTCAAAACAACTATTGGCAAAACCTTGATTATTCATTTGATTGGATGCAAACCTAGTAAAGAAATATTCTCTAGAATCATTTTGTTAATAATTATTAATCTGTTGAACTTCATTGTTCAGCATGTTCCCCAGTACAATGACATGTCCTCCAAACACAAAGTCCAATTGTGTCATTAGGAATATTTTACATTAGCATATTTATTTGCCTAAAACAAAAAAGATTATAAAAAAAAGTTTTCCCATAGCTAAATTCTACAAAATAAATTCTATTTGTATTGGACAGTAAATATGAAAAAGGTCTGTACCAATCACTAGAAGTCAAATATATAGTCTGCAAAACAGATTAAATCTTAATAAATATTTTTGTCTTACATAATTTGTAAACAATGGAAATGTGCTCTTTACTTATAAAAAGATAATAGATCATTGTATCATTGTAGGGATTCCTCAAGTGATCGTCATGACTAAAGTGGATTTAGCATGTCCACTGGTGAATAAAGACCTAAGGAAGATCTACACCAGCAAGAAGATCAGAGATCAGGTGCATTTAACATTCTATATGTGTTTTACTTTATTTAGTTTTTTTAAATATTAGGTTTGTCTGATATTTGTTGAATCATCATTCATTTTTTGGCTTTACATATTTTTGTTCTTTAGATGCAGATATGTAGTGACATGATCGGAGTGCCAATGAACCACATCTTTCCAGTGAAGAACTACAGTGAGGAGATCGACCCAGATGATGATGTTGATGTTCTCATTCTAAAGGCATTTGACCAAATGGTAAACCTTGCTAATGATAGACTGAGAGATGCTGCTTCAAACTGATGCAAACAATTAATACAATACAGTCAATACAATTACTCTGTTCATTAACAGTGCAAAGCATGGAATGCACATTGATGACACTTACTAACTACATGCATGTATAAAATACCCTTTTCCATGTATGACGAATCAAGTCTAGCAGGTTCACTGCAGGTAATAATGTTCATCATTGTTGAAAATATGCTATATTGTTTATTGCAATTAGTTATATATTTTTAAAATGTTAATCGTAAAGCAGTACAAGAGTTTTCACCTACAATAGATTCAGCTTTAAGTACATTCGTACACTAGTTGAAGTACTCACATACTTGACAAGTCTACCAGTTGACATTAAAGACATTCATTTATTTCCATTAGAGCACTGTTTGTCATGATTGTTAAAGGAAATAATTTAGTGCTTGATAAGAACATAAGTAAATATTATAACTAGCGCATATGCTTGTGTAACCTGAAACCACTTGAAGAAATAAAAGTATTTATTTCTACCTAAATCTACATGGTTGTGTGCTGTTCGCATACTGTTTGTACTAACAGAATCCCTTTAGTTGTTATTAATATACAAGGCAATTGATTCATCTGTGTGAGAATGCTCCATTCTGATTAGTATACAGCGCTGTTTCGTTCAGACTTTTGCAGCGCATAAATGCCAATTTGCCAATGCCAATCGCTGTATTGCTAATAGTGGTTTCGAGTATCGATATGTCTACCCTATCCAATGGACACAAGAACGTGCAGTACTCTTGGGCTGTTTCTCAATCTGCATTCTTGTCTGTACTCGTGTTCTTCTGGACTTGTGAAACTTCATCAGTCGCTACCCAAGTACTGTTCCAATTCAAAGTTCACATCCAGCCAAGTACAGTTCAAATCCCCGGAGGTGTTCTTAATCCGCCCCTTTTATCAAGGATGCATCGAGAGGAGACTTGTGAGGACTTGAGACAGCAATGCATATCGCACCTACCAGCAAATGTCAATAGCGGAGGAGAAAACCCAGGTAATTTATTATTAAGAGTTTTTAAGGCAAGAATGTAGTTTTTTAAAGCTCAAATCTGTGGTTTATTGATAAAGAGTGCGCCTAATTGAAAATTTAAGAGATCCAGTCGATCCAGAAAAGTTGTGAGATCTATTCGATCACCGGGCGCTCAGCACACGCATATGTACCCCACTGGAAAAGCCTTACCTCAGCCACTGGCTCTGATGTCTATGTAGTGGTTAAACTTGAGACATCATTTGTCTTCTGAATATCTAACTGGCTTTCTTTGGTCTCATTAATCTTAATGAAATTCCTGGGCAAATCATTTTGGATGAGGTGCAAAGTGACGTTTCATTACTTTATATATTTATGCAATTTAGTCAATTTACTGATTTTAGTCAGTGGATGTAGGGTTAGCTAATACCTCCTAAGTCAGTTGCCTACTGCTCACTTGTACAAAAAAGTGTAGTTTATTTTAGCCATTTCCATACAACTTGCTAAATCAGTGATAGACAGAAATCAAAAGGTCTTCAGATGACGTGCCTACTGCTCCGTTCATACATGCGCCTTTAGTTTGACCTACCTTAACTAAGATTTGTGGTAGCACCAGCCTCCTTAATTTACTAAAATAATGATTTCAGAATACTTCAGAATAAATCAAGATGTAACATTTATTTTGCCAGGCAGGATTAAGCATCAATTAAAAAGGATTAAACAGAATACACAATACATAACTGATCAGCATAAAATACAAACATAATTCAAAATGCAATATCAAAAATAGTTTAAAAGAGTCAGCATACCTGGCAATAGAGACACACAGCAACAGTGTGGGAAGTTCTGTTTACAGATGCTTCCTTGAGTGGTTTGTCAATCCCCTTTAAATACCCAAGTGGAACAAAAGAACAATAAACATCTAGCACCCAAATATTTATTCAGCTTTTGCTGGACCCTTTCTCGTGCCCAAGTGGTCACGCCTGAGTTTGGGGGATAAATACGAATGTTATTGTAACCTGCGTCGCGGCGACAGTGCAACCCTCACTTACAAACAGCGAAATATGCAAATGAGCGTGAAGTGCACCGCTTCAAAATTTGGACCAGTGACCAGAAGACCAGAATCGCTCAAGAGACTGCGCTAACAGCAAGGGGAGAAAGAATTAATGACAAACACTCGTTGCGTTAGAAAATTTGGGATGATGTATTAAGGAATTAAACATTAAAGCAGTGAAATTTTTAAACATCACATCACATCACACAGTGGGGAAAGGAAAAAAAAAAAAAAATATATATAATGACCAGGAGAACAGCAAGGATTTGCCGTGGAACAAATAAATGTAACCTTACTATAACCCTAATTTATATTTCCTATTTAGTTCATAAAAATTATTGTTTCTCTTTTTTATGACCTATTTAGTTTCAAGCTAATAAATTTAATTTACCCTTATTCTATTAATATATATCTATAATTTATTTGTTTACCTATTTATTCAATTTGTTTCTAATTGGCTTATTTAAGGTTAAGTAAACGTTTTAAATTCAAATACAATCCTTCCAAATGATAACCCTTTAAGAATACCTTTTATTCTCGTTCTCCAAGAAAAAATAAATAAAAATAAAATATAAAATCAAAATGAAATTAAATGAAATACAATAGAATTTGAAAGAAAAAAATAACAGTAGAGAAAATAAAATCACAGGTCAAAATGTACTGCTTAATTAGCAGTCTCAAATTCAATACAATTCAGATTCCTCTTTTTATATATATATATGTAGTGAATGTGAAAGACATAATTCACCTTTGTTATTAAGTGTAGTTCTGTACATTGTTTTTCTGCATAACTGTTCAGGGATCGCGGTCCCTTTAAGATGTTGGGAAGGCGTGATTACAGAGGACGCGGTTCAGCGCCATTCTTCCGTGGTTTTGTTTACCTTGTAAAATAAACGACACACGCATTCGTGTGCTCAAAGTGAGAAGTTGTCTCTTGCAAATTACTGCAATTTCCACACTGGTGACCCCGACATTAGTCTGCTGGACGTATCCAGAGACACGACGCGATCATGACCGCGAACGCTGTCACCCTCAAACTCCCCGAATTCTGGGAATCGTCAGCATCTGCATGGTTCGCCCAGACGGAAGCGCAGTTCGCGCTGCGTGAGATCACCGCGGATACGACCAAATATTACTACGTTGTGTCTGCTCTCGGAAATTCAACAGCATCCAGGGTGGTTAGCCTTCTTACAAATCCTCCCGAAAACGAGAAGTATACAGCACTTAAAACCCACCTGTTGAAAACGTTTGAACTGTCGGACACTGAGAGAGCCAGCAGGCTTTTCTCACTTCAAGGACTGGGTGACAGCAAACCGTCCGAGCTCATGGACCGTATGCTGGATCTTTTGGGCGAACACAGACCTGACTTTCTTTTCATCCAGCTTTTCCTGCGTCAGCTGCCTTCCCAAGTGAGAGCTGCATTAGCCAACACCACAATCACTGACTGTCGTAAACTAGCTGAAGAGGCTGATAAATTTGTCCTGGCGAGTCAGGGACATTGTGTGGCCGCGTTTTCCCCTGCACATATTTCTTCAGTGACACAGGACGACTCCACACTTATTGCTGCGACTACTTCTCGTCGGCAGCAGTTTTCTGGCACCCAACAGCTCTCTGGATTGTGTTTCTATCATGCAAAGTTTGGAACCAAGGCCAACAAATGCCGTCCACCATGCAGTTTCAGTGTTTCGGGAAATGCCAGGGCCGGCGCTCAGTAGTGGCCATGAGTGTCGGCCGAGTAGGCAGGCTGCTTTTCATCCGCGATAGCATCTCCGGTCGCCGTTTTCTGTGCGACACGGGAGCACAAAGGAGCGTTCTGCCTGCATCCCGTTTGGACATGGTGACCGACAGCCACGGCCCCCCTATGGAAGCTGCCAACTGTAGCCCCATCCGCACATATGGAACAAGGTATGTCGAACTGTGCTTCGGAGGACAGCAGTTCGGTTGGGACTTTGTTACTGCAAAGGTTGCCGTTCCCCTCCTCGGCGCCGATTTTTTGTGTGCACATGGACTGTTGGTAGATGTTAAGAACCGCCGTCTGATTGATGCTGTCACGTTTTGTTCTTATACGTGCACGCTCAGCGAGGCTGACCCCATCCGACTGTCTAACATGCTCTCAGCTTCCGATGACTTCCACCGTCTACTGGCCAGTTTCCCAGCCCTCACTCAGCCCACTTTCTCTGCATCTACTGTGAAGCATGGTGTGGAGCACCATCTTGCCACTGCTGGTCCACCCGTTTACGCCCGCGCTCGGCGCCTCGACCCGACCAAGCTTGCCGTTGCAAAGGCTGAGTTTGCAAACATGGAACGCCTGGGCATAATACGCCGATCCGACAGCCCATGGGCATCACCCCTCCACATTGTCCCCAAACCTGGCGGCGGCTGGCGCCCGTGTGGCGACTACCGGCGGCTTAATGAGGCAACGGCACCTGATCGATACCCAGTCCCGAACATACAAGATTTTTCAGCACACCTGGCTGGCAAGGTAATTTTTTCCAAGGTGGACCTCTTCCGGGGATATCATCAGGTGCCGGTACACCCACGGGACATTCCCAAAACAGCAGTAATCATTCCGTTTGGTCTGTTTGAGTTCCTACGCATGCCGTTCGGCCTTAAAAACGCTGCCCAGTCTTTCCAGCGCCTCATGGACTCTGTTTTGCGGGACCTGCCTTTCCTTTTTGTGTACTTGGATGACATCCTGGTAGCAAGCACATCCAAGTCTCAGCACCTGGCGCACCTCCAAACCCTTTTTGAGCGGCTTAGCCACCATGGACTAATTGTCAACCCCGCCAAGTGCCAGTTTGGTCTCTCCACCATCGACTTCCTAGGACACAGAGTCACTAAGGACGGGGCAGTTCCTCTCCCATCAAAGGTGGAGGCAGTCATGCAGTTCCCACGCCCACCCACTGTCAAATCCCTGCAGGAGTTCCTCGGCATGGTAAATTTTTATCACCGCTTCATCCCTCGAGCCGCTCAGCTCATGGGGCCTTTGCACGAGGCCCTGAAGGGTAAACCCAAACACGCTGTGGACTGGACTGAGAGCAGAGTCAAGGCTTTTGATGCCACTAAAACAGCACTAGCGAACGCCACCATGCTGGCGCATCCTTCTGCGACAGCCCCCATTGCCATCACCTCAGACGCCTCGGATTACGCTGTCGGCGCTGTTTACGAGCAGTGGGTGGGCGGGGCCTGGCAGCCGCTGGCTTTCTTTAGCCGTCAGCTGCGCCCTTGTGAGCGGAAGTACAGCACTTTCGACCGGGAGCTGCTGGGTCTCTACCTCGCCATTAGACACTTTCGTTCCCCGCTAGAAGGCCGACACTTCACTGCTTTTGTGGACCACAAGCCGCTGACTTTTGCCATGGCCAAGGTGGCTGAGCCGTGGTCTGCCCGCCAGCAACGGCATCTGTCTTACATTTCCGAGTTCACCACGGACTTGCAGCACGTTGCCGGTAAGAGCAACCACGTGGCGGACTGCCTATCACGGGCCGTGGCAGGGGCAGTCCATCTTGGTTTAGATTACAACCACATGGCCGCGACTCAGACCACAGACCCAGACGTGCAACATCTGAAAAACTCTACCACTGGACTGCAGATTGAGGACGTGGTTTTTGCCGATGCCGGCACAACGCTCCTGTGTGACATCTCCACAGGTAGTCCTCGGCCAATCGTTCCCTCGGGGTTGAGACGACAAGTGTTTGATGCCATCCACGGTCTCTCCCACCCAGGTGCGAAAGCTTCACAGAGACTTGTTGCAGCTAAATTTGTTTGGCACGGCCTCAAGAAGGACGTTAGGGACTGGGCTAACACCTGTGTTGAGTGCCAACGGGCCAAAGTACACCGCCACACTAAAGCCCCATTAGAATCATTCCCGGTTCCTGAGAGGCGTTTTGACCACGTAAACGTGGACCTGGTTGGTCCTCTGCCCTGCTCTCAAGGTTTCACATATTTGTTAACCATGGTTGACAGGACCACCCGCTGGCCTGAGGCTGTGCCACTGACATCTGTGACGTCTGTCGAGATGACTCGGGCATTTATTGGCACCTGGATTGCCCGTTTTGGTACCCCTTCGGACATTTCCTCTGACCGAGGTGCGCAATTCACGTCTGAGCTTTGGGACGCTGTCGCACAGAGCCTCGGAGTGAAACTCCACCGCACGACTGCATATCACCCGCAGGCTAACGGACTCTGTGAACGTTTTCATAGGTCGATGAAGGCTTCCCTGCGTGCCAGCCTCAAAGACAGCAACTGGGTCGACAAGCTCCCGTGGGTGATGCTGGGCATCAGGACTGCACCAAAGGAGGACCTTCAGTCCTCATCCGCGGAACTTGTTTACGGACAGCCGCTGCGAGTGCCAGGGGATTTTGTCCCTAACACCACCATTCCCTGGTCTGCTTCTCTCCAGCGGTCTACTCTACTGGATAATGCGAGGCTTTTTGCACCCATCCCCACTTCCCGTCACAGCCTCCCTCAGTCACACATCCCCGCAGGACTTCAAACAGCCGACTATGTTTTCATTCGCCACGATGCCCACAGGGGACCACTACGCCCACCCTACGAGGGCCCATTCCGGGTTCTGGAGGCAGGGGACAAACACTTTGTGGTGGACAGGGGTGGCAAACCGGAGCGACTCTCCATCGACCGCCTTAAACCGGCTCATTTGGACGTGGCTAGGCCCATTGACCTGGCCCAGCCCCCACGACGCGGACGGCCTCCTGCTCTGCCCCCACCCTGTGCTCCCATCCCACTCAAGCCTCCCACACTCCATGCCCCTCACCCGTGTAATGACGTTACACCGGCTGCATTGGGGTCTCCTCGACCTTCGGTACAGCGCAGTCGTTGTGGCCGGTTGATACGCCCACCTCCACGTTGACTGTTTGGTTTTTCTGTTATGGTGAATTCTGGGGGGACGTGTGTAGTGAATGTGAAAGACATAATTCACCTTTGTTATTAAGTGTAGTTCTGTACATTGTTTTTCTGCATAACTGTTCAGGGATCGCGGTCCCTTTAAGATGTTGGGAAGGCGTGATTACAGAGGACGCGGTTCAGCGCCATTCTTCCGTGGTTTTGTTTACCTTGTAAAATAAACGACACACGCATTCGTGTGCTCAAAGTGAGAAGTTGTCTCTTGCAAATTACTGCAATTTCCACATATATATATATATATATATGTATATAATATATATATATACACACTAATTCTCAGTTCCAGTTCGAATGCCGCTCCCACGAGATCCTTCTTCCGCAATGTATCTCAGATCAACACAGTTCAATTCAGAAGATGTGTGCACAATCATACCACTCCGTTCGTTCCTTGATTCACAAGCTCGGTCCTTCCTTATATGGGCATTGGGCAAATGGCTCGCCAGTTCCCGCTCGCAACGGTTTTTTTCCGATGTGAAGCAAGTGTCACCGTGACGAATGCGAGGGGGAGATTACTCGCGAGCTCGCGAGTGCCGGCAGATTTGAAAGATAGTGTGGTGTGTGTGTGTGTGTGTGTGTGTGCGTACTCACATTTGAAAGAGAGAATTAAAACGTCAACGTGACAGACAAATCAGCAAGACCATAGTCAATATTGGAGTAACTTTTCCCAGATGGAAAGAGCTCATGAGGAGAAAAGATTTTAAAACGGACGCCGAGGTTGCCTGCTTTCTTCTCGACAGGTAATTCAGCCTGTTGTAATTCATTTGTGTAAATTCGAAGTTTTATAGTTGCTTGTCTAACCATAGCATGGTTGTGCATAACGCCAGAACGAGCTCTAGTATAGCCTAACTTCATCCTCGCGTCAATGGTGAAAAAGTATTGTTTACCTTGTAACATAAATCTGTGCTGCGAAGGATGACAGGTAATGAATAGTTTTAAAGGCGCAATTTTTTAAGCTATATATAAAAAAGGACACTGAATGTTTTAGTTATTTTTAATTGCTTTTACTTTGTACACATTGTAACGTTAGCCTAATCTGATTATGCTGGGATAGCCGATTCCAAGGGTGACGTTTACCTCCTGACTATGGAGGACCAGGAGTGCCACTTAAAAATAAAATGAAGAATCAATTTATCAATTTAATAATTCAAACATAAAAATGTATATAATTAAATCACTTTTAAATGGACAAATTAATAGACATTTTTAAAGTTGTTTATTTTATTCATGTTTTAAAATGTATTTTAATAAAACCATAAAACAATAAATAAATAAAAACATTTTAAATGTATGAATAAATAGACACATTTAAAATTGTTTTTTTAATTCATGTTTTTAAACGTGGATTAATAAAACAATAAAAAGTACATTAATAAATCATTTAAATGCACATGTTAAATTGATTTTTTTTAAGCAATTGGCAAACCTTTTCTCTCTCTATTTGCCATATGCTTTTCTTTGTCGTTTTGCCAAATGCTTTTCTTTATCCATTTGTCAATCGAGTTAAAAAAATGCCATTGGACAGTACACACGTGGGATCAACCAATCAACTTTCGCCTCAATTTGAAGCGCCAAACTGTCATTGGACAGTTCGAGATCAAGGCTTTATCCCGCTTTAATTTACTTCTGTGGGCTTCTGTGGCGCTAATTGATGGTGATGACTGATTGGCGCTGTGGTGATAATTGTTGTGCATAAAACATAAAAATGGCAGACATTGCAAATATTTTAAGAAAACTAGCCAATGATGTGGATAGTGGTTCGAATTCGACATCTGTCCTGTAGTTTTATTCATTTTAGACGTATTGTTTATTATTGTCATGGACGAAGTGATAACTGGAAGCCATGTTAATCTTGGAATAATACGGCTACCGTAGGAGTAAAAACGCCCTCGGAATTGAGAGGAACAGAAACTAAAATTCACTGGGTAGTCATATACAATTTCACCGATAGATGGGGGTAAAAATCACACAGTGTAGCTTTAATCTAAAAGTCTCTCTAGTGTTTCTCTGATTTCACTCTTGGTTTGTTCGTTCTAATTCTCTCTCTTGTTTCTTTCTTTAGGATCGCACCAGCAGCTTCTCTAACTTGAACTAGCCGCTTCACTGTCTCGTAAAAAGTGTTGCATCACCCTTGCCCTGAGTCCACCTATTAAGGCGGGGCTAACTCCCACGCGTTGAATTGAACCAATCTTTGTCTTGCTAAATTGGATAACTTTTCTAAATGAGTTTTATTATTTTATTTTATGCATTTTCTTATTTTCTCTTAGAATCTTAAACTTTCTATTTTTTTTTTTCTTTCCCCACAGATATTAATAAAATAACTGGTTTATATATTCACAAGTGTTAGTCTTTTTTTTCTCTCTCCTTACATCAACAGAATCTCTTTAGTGACCTGGGTTACATTATCAACGATCTTTATTGGGGCATCTCCCACAACAGAAGAACAGGCATTGTTTTCTTTTTCTGACTGTTCTGCTGCTGCGGGAATGAAAATTCTTTACCATTCGCACCAAAAGTATTTACTTTAACTTCTCATAAAACAACTGGAGACAGTAGGTGTGTGTGTTTTGCATGACTGAATGAGACCTGGAGGGGAGAAGATAGTGTGAGGAGTCAGGAACTCAGCATGGGGGGAAGAGACGAGATTGGAGAAGTTGTGTTGTGCTCTCTGTCCCATAGATCTCTTCTTCAGATTAGTGAGTTTTATTGTTTTATTGTAGGTTAGAATTCTTGAATTCAGTCTTAGTAAAAGTCCATCCTTACACTTTAAAACCTTAAAATGAATTTCTGTAACATTTCTATAATCGTTTAAGTATTTATCATGTAATACTTCACCGTGGAAAACAAAAGGCATTTGTCAGACATGGGACCAGAAAATACACCAAAACACAACATATATTCACAAAATACATCTTATGAGGCGTACACTTTGCCTTTGCCCACTGGACTGAGGGGTGGCGTCCTCTAAAGCCCTGCTATCGGGTGTTTCCCTTCAAGAGTTCTGCAATGGGGCCTGCTGGGCCTCCCCACACACTTTCATAAGGTATCATAGCCTGGGTCTGCCCTCCACGCTGGGTTCTCAAGTCCTTATGTCCTGAGTTGTGCCATACAAGCTTCACACCAGAGGGCGTTCCATAAAGGCCGCTTATAAAACCGGGGATTAAAGTCCAGCACCTGACTTGAATGAACATAACAAATAAGTTGGGGCTAAAGCAGTTTCATCAAAGGTAATTGAAGTTCATGCAATCCCACTAATTTGATCCAGGTTTATCTAGATAATTGTGTGTGCACGCGTTTCTTAATAAGCAGCCCTAGGTCGATCGTGGATCAAATCGATCCATCATCAAACAGCATTTATTTTGTGCTGTTTTAATGCGTCTGAGACATGGTGTTTTCCTTAGAGCAAAACTTACATTTCAGAGGTATATTCTCCATCCGTAAATGTTAGAAAGTCGTGCAAATATTTCCATTTTGCTGCTAAACTTCACATTGAATGAGCACTGCTGCGCATGTGCGCCAAATAAGAGCGCAATGATTCTGACTAAAAATAACACCAGAAATATCTTCTAATTATAATAAATCATATTTAGGAAGTTGGAAAATTTGCGGTGAACTTGTAACTCATTGCACTCATATATTTTATAGTAAAATAATAATAATAAAAAAAATAAATTCATTCAAATTTTCTAATTCAGGGAAGAACTTTTTCAAGAAACCAAATATAATAAAGATACAAAATATAGTTTTGGGTATAGGACCTATGCTATTTAATAAAGATGAGTTATACTCATTTAGAATGCTGAGCATTACATCTTTAACAGCAATAAAATTATTTTGGAGAAATCAAGAATGCTCAGTTTTAAATGATTGGTTAGATTTAGTTTCCAAAGTACACCATGGAGAGGATAACAAAATTAAGAGCAAAAGTATACATTTTGAAAAGATTTGGGCAACTCTAAAATAAAAGAATATTCTATAAAATAAAGGAATAGATTTTTCATGAATTACCTTTTTTATATAACCTTTTAACTCTTTTTTATTCTTTAACAAATTCTTATTTATTTGTTAATTTATTTATTTACTTATTATTATTGTTGTTATTTGATATTTAAATAATAATACTTGAACGTATTGGGAATTATGTGTCAAGAGTTTGATATAAATATGTGAATATATGTGATACATATATGTGATATATATATATATATATATATATATATATATATATATATATATATATATATATATATATATATTGTGGCCGGGCGGGGAACGACACGACAGAACAAAAGACTTTAGTGAGCCCCGGAGGGTGAGTTTATTGAACAGCATGGTGAAAACAAACAACAATACTGGTGGGTGAGGTGACGGCGTCGTTGGTGCTCGGTGCTGGGTGAATCCTTCCTTCCCTGGTGCTTTCCTGGTGACAGTGGCCGGTGAGGGGTGGGTGCGGGAACGCGCGTTCACCCCGGTGAGTGAGTCCAGGAAGTGCTGAACCAATCGGTCACGGCGAGTCTGGGGAAAAAGCGATACAGAGAGTCGGTAAGTGTTACCCTTCATTGGAGATCCTTCTCACCCGTCTGTGGTGAGCTATCTGCTTATATTGAAGGTTTTTCCGTGATCGATTGGTCCGTGGTGAGTGGCTCCAGGTGCCGCTTGTGTGTTGCCAGGGCGACGCTGATTGTTCCTCGGGACTCCCGCCACACTCCCCCCCCCCAAGCGACGTCCTTGTCCTGGAGGTGGAAACAAAAAGGGGAGACCGGGGATGGGAGGGGAGTGACCCCTGACAGACCTGAATACGCTGCCCAGGACCGAGAGAGACCGTTTGTGTTGGTGTTGCTGGAACCGGCCCGATGGCGCACATCAAAGTGGAAGTCCTGGAGCGAGAGGAACCACCTTGTGACTCGAGCATTCGTGTCTTTCGCCCGGGCCATCCACTGCAGAGGAGCATGGTCTGTAAAGAGAGTGAAATGTCGGCCTAACAAATAATACCTCAGCTCCAGGACTGCCCACTTGATGGCGAGAGCTTCTTTCTCCACGGCTGCGTACTTTCTCTCGGCCTGGGACAGCTTACGGCTGATGTATACCACCGGATGCTCCTCTCCCTCCTGTATTTGGGAGAGCACGGCCCCCAATCCCGTGTCCGAAGCACAGTTTGGAGCAGGAAGGGACAGCTGAAGTCTGGAGCACGCAACACGGGTTCTGTTGTCAGGGCCTGTTTAATGTGTTGAAAGGCTTGTTCGGCCTCTTTAGTCCAGCGGACCCGTTCTGGCTGTCTCTTCCTGGTCAGGTCCGTCAGGGGGGCGGCTATAGAGGAGAAACTGGGGATAAAGCATCGGTAATACCCCGCCAACCCCAAGAACGCACGTACCTGGGTCTTGTTGAGGGGTTTTGGGGCGTCCAGGATTGCCTTGACCTTGTTCTCCTGTGGCTTGACGAGTCCTCTTCCTACTGTAAAACCCAGGTACCTTGCTTCGTTCATGGCTAGGTGGCATTTTCGGGGGTTGGCGGTTAGCCCAGCCCGACGGAGCTCGGACAGCACCCTCCGGAGTCGCTCCAAATGGTCCTCCCATGCCTCCGAGTGGATTACTACGTCGTCGAGGTAGGCCGCTGCATAGGATTGGTGAGGACGTGTACCACGTACCACGTCCATTAGGCTTTGAAACGTCGCTGGGGCCCCGTGCAGGCCAAAGGGAAGGGTCCGGTAATGCCAGTGGCCAGAGGGTGTCGAGAAGGCTGTTTTGGGCCTGGCTTCTGTGGAGAGGGGGACTTGCCAATAGCCTTTAGTAAGGTCGAGCGTGGTGATGTACCGGGCCCTTCCCAGGCGTTCCAGGAGTTCGTCCACTCGGGGCATGGGGTAGCTGTCAAAGTCGGAGATCTCATTTAGGCGTCGGTAGTCATTGCAGAAACGTAGGGTGCCGTCCGGCTTAGGCACCAGGACTATCGGGCTAGACCATGGGCTCCGGGATGGTTCAATTACCCCCAGTTTGAGCATCTTCTGTATCTCCTCCTCTATAGCTTGCCGGCGGGCCTCTGGGACTCGATAGGGCCGCTGCCGGATGACGACGCCAGGAGGAGTGTGGATGTCATGGGAGAGGACGTTAGTCTGGCCGGGGGTGTCGGAGAAGACGTCCTGGAACTGACCGACCAGGTGCCGCAGCTCTGTCTTTTGGGCGGCGGAGAGGTTAGGGTTGGTGTCCACAACCATGGGCTCTTGGACGGTGAGAGCGACTGCTTGGTCTTGATCCCCGACCCACTTCTTCAACAAGTTGATATGGTATAGCTGGACGGTTCGTCTACGGCCAGGTTGTCTTACCCTGTAATTGACTGGGCCGACTCGCTCTTCTATGGTATATGGGCCTTGCCACTGAGCCAGGAACTTGCATGCTGCATTGGGGACCAAGACCATCACTCTATCTCCTGGTTGAAACTCCCGCGGTTGGGCCGCCCGGTTGTAGAGACGTTGCTGGGCTTGTTGGGACTTCACCAAGTGTTCCCGGACTAATGGCATGACGCGGTCGATCTTACTCCTCATGTCTTGAACATGTTCGACGACGGTTCGGTATACTGCCGGCTGCTGTTCCCAGGCTTCTCGGGCTACGTCGAGGAGACCCCGGGGTTGTCGTCCGAATAGGAGTTCGAATGGGGTGAAGCCCGTGGACGCTTGTGGTACCTCTCGGATGCCGAACAGAACATAGGGAAGAAGCAGGTCCCAGTCCTTTTTATCTTCTGCAGCCACCCTTCGTAACATCTGCTTCAATGTCTGATTAAATCTCTCGACGAGCCCGTCGGTCTGGGGGTGGTAGACTGAGGTTCTTACTTGCTTTACCTTCAGCAGCCGGCAGAGGTCAGCCATTAGCCGGGACATAAATGGGGTTCCCTGGTCGGTCAGTATCTCCGACGGTAGACCCACCCGGCTGAAGAGCAGGAACAGCTCACGAGCGATGGCTTTGGCGGTGGCTTGGCGAAGGGGGACTGCCTCCGGGTACCGGGTGGCGTAATCAACGATGGCCAGAATGTGTTCGTGCCCCCGGCCAGACTTCGGCAACGGCCCCACGATGTCCATCCCGATCCGCTCAAAGGGCACCCCAATGATGGGTAAGGGAATCAACGGGCTGGGGGGAGGTTTCCGGGGAGACGTCCGTTGGCACATGGGACAGGCCTGGCAAAACCTCTTTACTTCCGCTTCGAGCCCCGGCCAGTGGAATCTGTCCCGGATACGTTTGGTTGTGTTCTGGGCCCCCAGGTGGCCGGCCATGGGGTGAGAGTGTGCCAACTCGAGGACAGTTTCCGTCTTGCTCTTTGGGACCACTAGGAGGTGTTTAACCTCCCCCCGCCGCTCCGCGACACAGTACAGCAGACCGTTTTGGACGACAAAGTAAGGGAGAGGGTGAGGTGCTGGAAGGACCTCCTGGCCCTCTAGGAGGCGTACTTGTCGCCAGCAGTGTTTTAGTCTGTCGTCCTCCTTCTGGGCTTTCCCGAAATCTCCCCCTCCAGTAACCTGCTGAAATACATCATGGAAGAGGTTAGTGTTATGAGTGGGGGACTCACCCTCTCCTCCACTGCCGGACGTCAGCAGGCTGGAATGGCTCTCAAACCCCCGCGGCGGTTGGTGACGTGGGCGCCGACGCGGACGAGCAGGCTGTGTGGCCATGGCCAAAGCGGCGTCCAACCCCGGCCAGTCACGTCCCAATAGCAGCGGTACTGGTAGGTCCTTCAGGATTCCGACTTCGAGAGTCCAGGCTTTTCCACCTTTATGGAAGGTAAGTATATTAGTAAATACCTGGCGGGTGTCCCCGTGGACACAGGTAATGGGCATCGTTGACTTGGAGCTTGGCCGGGGTTCCAGTATGCTGGGTCGAGCGAGGGAGACAGCGCTTCCCGAGTCCAGCAGGGCTCGGTATCGTCGGCCCTGGACCTTCACGGTGGTCGTGGGTGCTCCTCGGGGGGTCTTTCGGTGAACCACACAGCCTGCCATCCATGCCTTGGTCGGCGGGGAGGGTGGATCAGTGGGCATCGGCTCGTCGCGGGGGCTGGACGGTCTGTGCACTGGTCGTGGGGTGCCCTCCGGCGGCCGTCGCTCCTGGATCACCCTCCGGGGAAAAGGCGGCGCTCGCTCCCCGGCCTCCCGGTGGTAGGTGGCGTCCGCCAGTTTCGACCGCTTCAATAAGTTCTTGGGACCCCTCATGCCGGCAGCTTGCCTCATCGAGCACGGCAGCGATCTCAACATACGGTCGACTACTATCCGTTCGGCGACTTGGGAAGGTGATGGTGCGTCTTCTAAGAGCCAGTGTTCGGCCAACCGCATCAGATCGGCAGCCTGGGCGCGCACTGGCAACCGGGCTTTAAACTCCCAGTCATTGAAACGCTGGGCTGCGGTGGTCGCTGACAGTCCAAGGCGACCTAAAATCTCTCTTTTTAATTCGTTATAGTTATTTTGAGAGGATGCTGGTAATGAAAAATATGCCCGTTGGGCCTCACCCGAGAGCAACGGCGCCAGTGCTGCAGCCCAATTACCTCTCGCCCAGCCCTCTGTGCGGGCGACCGACTCAAACATTTTTAGGTAGGCCTCGATGTCATCATCTGCGGTTAGTTTGGGTAGTAGTCGAGCGGCGGTAACGCGTGGATCGGGTAGGGGAACGTTCTGAGTGGCCGGCAGGCGTAGATCTGCTAAATAACCTTGAATTTGTCCATGTTGATCCGTCAGGAGCTCAAAACATTGTTGCTGGCGGACGCTCACCTCTGTTAGTTGTTTAACCAGCTCCTCCATGCTACCGGGGAGGAGCGCGCCTGAAAAGAAAAAAAGAAACCGGAAGTAAACAAAAGACCGTCTTGCTCGTCGGCGTTCTCAGGCCCGTTCACTTGCCCGCATTCTCCACCACCTTGTGGCCGGGCGGGGAACGACACGACAGAACAAAAGACTTTAGTGAGCCCCGGAGGGTGAGTTTATTGAACAGCATGGTGAAAACAAACAACAATACTGGTGGGTGAGGTGACGGCGTCGTTGGTGCTCGGTGCTGGGTGAATCCTTCCTTCCCTGGTGCTTTCCTGGTGACAGTGGCCGGTGAGGGGTGGGTGCGGGAACGCGCGTTCACCCCGGTGAGTGAGTCCAGGAAGTGCTGAACCAATCGGTCACGGCGAGTCTGGGGAAAAAGCGATACAGAGAGTCGGTAAGTGTTACCCTTCATTGGAGATCCTTCTCACCCGTCTGTGGTGAGCTATCTGCTTATATTGAAGGTTTTTCCGTGATCGATTGGTCCGTGGTGAGTGGCTCCAGGTGCCGCTTGTGTGTTGCCAGGGCGACGCTGATTGTTCCTCGGGACTCCCGCCACAATATATATTCCTTTTTTTTCATATGTAAAAGTGTCTAACTATGTACTTATTAGTTGTTGTTCTAATTATGTGTTGTTTATGTGGTGGGTATTATCACCAAAGGAAAAAAAGAAAGGAAAAAAGTAGAAGGAAAAATAAGGAATAATTATTGGGGGGAAATATGTATCTAAAGGAACTGTCCATTTGTATAATCATGTTGAATGTGTTTGAATTGAAAGACATAATAAAGTACAATATGCTAAAATATTTGTTGTTGGACATTAGACGTGCCTTATTTAGAATTTTAAATCTACAAGTAAGTGTATTTTTATGATAGCAATAACTGTAAAGGGACTATTGTAATGGGGTAAATCAAGTGTGGGCTAATATAGCCAATTACTAAGCTCAGATTCATCTTACCAGTTAAAATGTATACTGTGCTTTTGTAATTATATATATATATATATATATATATATATATATATATATACAGTATATAATTACAAAAGCACAGTATACATTTTATAAAATATATATCATCATCATCATCATCATCATCTTCCGCTTATCTGTGGCCGGGTCGCGGGGGCAGCAGTCTAACCAGAGATGCCCAGACTTCCCTCTCCCCAGACACTTCTTCCAGCTCCTCTGGGGGGACACCGAGGTGTTCCCAGGCCAGCCGGGAGACATAATCCCTCCAGCGTGTCTTAGGTCTTCCTTGGGGTCTCCTCCCAGTGGGACATGCTCGAAACACCTTCACGGGAAGGCGTCCTGGAGGCATCCGGAACAGAAGCCCGAGCCACCTCAGACCCCTCTCGATGTGGAGGAGCAGCGGCTCTACTCTGAGCTCCTCCCGAGTGACCGAGCTTCTCACCCTATCTCTAAGGGATCGCCCAGCCACCCTGCGGAGAAAGCTCATTTCGGCCGCCTGTATCCGGGATCTTGTCCTTTTGCTCATGACCCACAGCTCATGACCATAGGTGAGAGTAGGAACGTAGATTGACCGGTAAATCGAGAGCTTCGCCTTGCGGCTCAGCTCCTTCTTCACCACGACAGACCGGTACAGCGATCGCATTACTGCAGAAGCTGCACCGATCCGTCTGTCAATCTCCAGTTACAGTATAAATAACAAATACATAATCAGATATAATTAAATACTTTGAGATACTGTATTTTGCATCAATGTCATTTTATTCTCAAATAATACAAGAACTTTCTTCACCAGAGTTAATAGGACTACCAAATATAGCCTATCTCAGTTTTGGGCTAGATGCAAGTTAATTATGTGACACATAATTCTGATTAACCATAGTCTTAAAGGGATAGTTCACCCAAAAATGAAAACTGTCATTTACTCATCCTCAAGTTGTTCCAAACCTTTAAAAGTTTATTTCTTGACAGAATTAAAAATGTTGGGTGAACTATCCCTTAATCCGCATATGGTTGGCTTCAATTAGAAAAAAAAAAAAAAAAAAAAAAAACAAGGAAAGAAGCTGCCATGGTACTCAGTGTAAACTGCCTTAATGTAAAGCATGTTGTAAAATATACTATCAAAGAGGAATAAAGCAATTTTAAAATTGCTGTGCTGTTGTGAATTTACTTGCTAGCTAACAAGTGACATTAGCTTGCTAGTTAACGTAAGCTAACTTAGCTACTTTTGTTTCTGTAGACAATTTTGTACAGCTAAATATCAGCCTTTTTTAGCAGTTATCTTCACAGTTGTCAGCAAAATAGCTTGAGCCATCCTTTTGAGTAGGGCAGGGTGGTATGACAATATATGTTGTGGTGCAGCACTGCTTAAAGTTTTTGACACATTAGAGCAATAAATAAACAATGTTAAAAAGAGTTATTATGCGCAATAAACAGAGAACAATTACACAACACGTGACTCGCACTGCCTGACAAATTATGTCTAAAAGCCTGCCTTGAGTATAAACACAGTTGGTTGTGTCTTAAGTGAACATAAACAGTTTTGAGAAATATGGACCAATATATTGGATCCATGTATCAGACTTAATGTGACAGCAGCCTATCTATATCCTATCTAGCCTAGTTTATATCCTTAATTGTAATCAAACAACAAAAGACAAAGATAAAATCACTCACTGTTCTTGACTAAACTTTAGTAGCTTTAATAAGGATAAAGCTATAATTCATACAGTAAAGACTATGCAGTGTTTTATTGCACATTTGATTATTCAATTTGTATTATTTCTTACTTGAATGTTACTGTTAAATAGACTACTGTACCTGAAACAATGTAAATCACTCTTTATTTAATTTGCATCGTTATATTTTATTTGTCCTTTTGTTTGTTATTTGCATCTTTGTTCTTATTTTAAATAACAAAGATAAATAATTGCAAGCAGCGATACGGGGCCTAGCCCCTGAAGTAGCAGCAATAGCAGGAAGAGTAAAAACAGCACAGGTGAAAATGAACACAAAAAGAACAGGAGTTCAGATGAGAATGAACACAGAATGCAAGAGGAAGAAAGATTAGTACAACGCTTGAATGATAAAGGAGTCGACATGACACAATATTACACACAATTTCATAAAGTCGTCCCACACGGGGCTCAGACCCACTATCTCTGGGTCAGATACATGTCACTCATCTCATTGCGCCACTGGGAAGTTGTGTTTTTGCCAAGATGCAGAAGGTCCATAGTTCAAGTGAGAAGCAACTCAAAATGAAGAATTTTTATATAAATTCGCTGCATGTTGTATTTATTGAGTTCCTTCACATATTGACACCATGTCTGGAACAGAAGCAACTTTTCCACCACTTAAGGCCACAGTACCTCTTGTGGTCTGGGCATGTGCCACACAGGATTCGAACCCACAACCGGAATGGTTCGGGGATCGTGGCACGTGCTTTAGGCCAGTACTTCTCACAGTACTGTAGCTTTGCAGGAAGGTTTATTCAAGCATCTTGGAGACGTTCCCGCAGTTCTTCTGGATTTAGTCTGTCTCAGTTTCTTCTGTTTCTTCATGTAATCACAGACGGACTCGATGATGGTGAGATCAGATCAGACCGGCTGTTGTCAGACTCCTTGTGCATACACAAATCTCACTGGATTATTACAATGAATGGCAAAAAGAATGTTTGGAAATGTAAACTGATATTTCCTACTGACACACTACAGCAAAATATATAAATAACTGACTTAACATGCCTAACTTAACATGCCCAAGACTTTTGCACAGTACTGTATATCGTTATAATGAAATATCCTGACTACTGCTTACATATCAATTATTTTTTTAGTGTCTAGGGTTAGGGTTAGAAAATGTTGTTTTGTAAGTTGTTTAAGGATGGGAAAGCACTTCTCTTTCTCTTACGTGTGTATCTAACTCCACTGTTGCTAAATGTGTTTTATCTTACTTTACATGTATTGGCACAGTCTATTGCACTTGTTCAAATGATTGCTTCTACATTTTATTTTCTAATTACTTAATTACTATTTTAATTAAATACATTTCGACGTGATCTGACAAATTGGGATCCCTACCAAAGCTCCACTATTGCTACCCCTTCTATCGCTCCACGTAAGCCACCTGAACCCCCTACACCCTACTGGGACGGAAGATGGGACCGGACTTTATGCCGAGAAAGTCGATCACGGCTGTTCCGCATGATCCATGCAGTGAGATTATTGGATAACACTGGGAAAGCGTGCCTTTTCCAGGTGGAAAGGGACACTACGGAATCCACATTCTGCTCGTAGGGAACTATCATGTGTAAATTACACATATGGACTGGTCATTAGGCCAGTGCAACATATGGAATGTCTCTGAGGAAGCTCCAGTCTTAGGGGGGAGTCAACACCGGCAGAGACGGCAGAGCGGACTCTGCCAAGGGAAAGATACAGGCTCACCAAAAGAGGACCCTCACTGTGGATAAATACACATATGGGATCACAAAATATGGCACCTAGCTTAGCACAGGGTCAACCATTTGGCGTACTCAAGAGTGTTAGGCCTGAACTCCATTCTCCCGGAAGTGTAGGCTGTCATGAGAGCTCGTCGGCTGCACAATTGATCAAGCCCGGTATATGAATCGCATGAAGCGACCTCAGATGCTTCTGACTCCATAGGAGGAGATGGCGGGAGAGTTATGACGTGACGGGAGCGTAGATCACCTTGATGATTGATGTACACAGCGGCCGCAGAGCTGTCCATTCGGACCAGCACGTGCTTGCCTAGAAGCGATGATTTGAAGTGGCCCAGTGCAAGCCATTTTGCTAGCAACTCGAGCAAACCCTGTCCAAACACACAAAACTGCATGCCCATTGTACGTGGCACCCCAGCCAGTGGCGGAGGCATCCGTGTAAACAACAGCATGCCTGGACACTTGTTCTAGGGGAACTCCTGCCCTAAGAAACACAGAGTCTGACCACGGGCTGAAGGTTTGGCGGCAGGCCGGGGTGATTGTCATCCGGTTCATGTCCTGTTGCCACGCACATCTTGGGACTCGGCCATGCTAAAGTGGCCCCTTATGAAGCTATCGGAGCAGCGTCACTCCGGCTGCTGATCGCATATGCCCCAGGAGCCTCTGAAATAGGTTGTCCCTTCTCTTGAGTAAATTAAAGCAGTTCAACACTGAGCGAACACGTTTCTCTGCGAGAGATCCTCTGCGCAGGGGAGAGTTTGCTCTTTTTCCAGTTGACCCAAAGCCCCAACTGGCTTCCAGGTCGATCGCTGCAAACCAATCCCGGGGACAGATGCATTTTAAAATGCATTTCTGTGATAACATCTTGAATTTTGAAGGGCCTGATTCAAAATCGCAGGCCCAAGATTGGCTGTAACCCACCGCCTTTTTTAGGTACAATGAAGTATGGGCTGTAGAACCCTGACTTCATATCGGCTGGAGGGACCGGCTCTATCGTGTCCTTCGCCAATAGGACTGCGATTTCTGCCTGTAAGACAGGAGCATCCTTAGACAGCACGGAGGTGAACTGAATGCCCCTGAACTTGGGGGGACGCCAGGCGAACTGAATCGCATAGCAGAGTATGGGGTTCAAAGGGACCACAAACATACCCACAGTGGGGCAACAAGGTGGAGGGCAGGGACCCAATCCGGAAGTCAGAGTGTCCCGGAGTGGAGTCTGAGTGTGATGTAACACTTACCTGGCTCCACGTTTAGGCAGTGATAGGAGAGAGGGATAACAGTGGCAAGGTATAGCATTGCCATAAGGTCATGTGGTGCTCTGATATGATTGTAATGGTGGCGGAATCTCGAAATGCATTTTAAAACTACTTAATAATAATATAAAAATGCGGGTTGAAATCGCTGGTGCCAGCAAACAAATGAGAACGTGGGACAGTGATGAGGATACATAACAATAGAGCGTAGGCGGCAAAGGCCACGTCCTAAATGGCACCCTAAGCACTCGCTGTCTTCCTACAAGTCTGCACTTTCGTGACGTAATGCCGCTTTGACTGTAAGGAAGAAGTCTACTAAGGAGCTCGCTTCAGTGCGGCCTTGGCAAACGTGTGTATCGAGGGCATATATTGACCGCAAAGGGGGTGCTCGTGAGCACCCTTCTGAGACCTATAATGACACATGGGACACTCTGCAAACTCATGGACTTAACGGACACGCGGCAGCCATTGTAAGTGGATGTGAAGTGTACCATTTGGGACAGGGCCAAAGCTTGCTGTGGATCTGCTTACCCGGAACTATCAGTGAGTGGCAGATTTAAATAAAATTACCATCGTTTGGACATTGTGACGGACAGATACATATGTGTTGCCAATATTTTAGCATGTAAGCTTTATGGTACACCTCAAACAAAGGAATATATAGTAATTTATTGTTAATGGCTTGGGTATGCAGAGCATTCGCAGCTTATATGGACTGCACAAACTGAAGAAATCCATTAGCCACCTAACTAAAGGCAGATAAATACAAAGACACACACCAAATAAATCTGCCTATACTGACTAAAAACAAAATGTACACATGATGGCTCTTTACTTACTGTATAGACCCTTTAATCATATTAAAATAAAATAATATTAGGTTTATGTTGCTCACAGTCCCTAAACTAGCACTCAAAGTGAATGAAAAACATTATATATAATATTTGATTTTCTGATTGGATCAGAGGTACTTGGCCTGAAATGAATGAGAACCACTGGTTTAGAGGACTAGTTCAGCAAGTGCCACTGAACGTCATGACAATCTGTGTTCCATCTAATACTTGAGCTCTGATGCAACTGTCCGCAATATTGTTTTTGAAGTGCCTCATTATAAATGCCTTATAAAAGAACTTGTCAATCTTCCTTTAAATAATAGCTAGAAGCATGATGAATCTCATATAAAGTAATGAATATTAAACAAGTAGAGTATAATAAAATAACAGACAGCACCTCAAGTGGCTCCATACAGCAGTTGAGAAGTTGCTTCCTGTTACTCTTGTCAGGTTGTTTACTGCTCTATGACTGGACATATAATTAATCATTATTTTCACATCATGGGCATGCAATGCTGACGTAAAGAGAAGACAAACTGTTGTAGAATAATGTGCTGTTGGTTAATCCAACATTTTGATATTTGGAGTCATAATGGAATTTCTCTTGCTTGTGAATGCTTATTCAGAAACAGCGCCCCCAAAACGTATTTGGACATTTTCATTTACATTAATTTAGAAGAGCGGTCTCTTGAATGCAAAGTGATTTAAACGTGCACTTTTTTTTTTTTTACACATAAGCAAATGAACAGTACTTTTGAGAAATGTTTAAAATGATGTACACTCACACGAGACGATTGTTCTACACGGATTGGGTAGCCTCCGCATTGACACCATCAAGTTGACATCACATGACCATGCAATTCGTGTTCCTACTAAAGGCAAATAATAATAATAATAATAATAATAATAATAGTAAATCAATATAAATGTCATCACCTGCTGTGCTCTTGTTAGTTCTTCAGTAGCACAGCAAATCAAATTTCGGACAATTGTCAGTGACTAGAAGGTTATTCTGTGAGGAAAGAAGAAGCCTGGCTGAAAACAACATGTTTAATGGTTTCCGCTATAAATGGGAGTAGAGAGACCAGTCTGTAATTTCCCACTAAGCAGTAGGATTACCCGAGCCTGCTTGAATGCTGTTGGAAAAGTGCCATTCGGAAGAAATGCGTAGATGATGTGTGGGAAGGAGTCTGGGAGAGATAGCTTAGAAGATTGGAGGGAAAAGGGTCAAGGATGCAGGAGGTAGGATGGTTATGAGGGAGAGGTTTAGAGACCTCAGCCTCTGTGAAAGGAGATAAAGAGAAGAGTAAAGAAATTGCATGTGGGTGGTAGGTGTTTGTGGGGCATCGACTGCTGATGGTTGTGTTGTGAGAACTGACTGCTGATGGTGTTGTCTTGTCTGTGAAAAAAAAAAAATAGCAAAGCTGTGAGAGAGGTGGAGGAGAGCAGAGATAAATGTCTTGAACTGAATGGACAGAAATTTAGGTCATCATACGTTTTAACTGAAAACAAAATACTTTTTTATACTTTCAGCCCCATCCAAAAAAAAAAAAAAATCTTAAATTTCTAAACATTGGAAAATGTGTATTTACTTGAAATATAGGTAATATATTGATGGAGCAAAAATGTGTTACTTCAACATCTGTAATACATTAGATGAATATCATCTCTAGAATTGGAATATATGTGTTGCCCTTGTGAAATTGAAGTACTGTTGAGCATCATTTTAAAGAGTACTTATTACAGAAATAAAATATTTTAAAAGAATGTACCTCAGTGCAAACGGAATGTAATGTTGTTGACCATTGATTGCATATTAATTTAACTTAACTGAAAATGTATTATAGTTTACATTTATATTAAATGCAATACTTCTTTTGTCTTAGAAATTTGGTTAAAGTTACTGCTAAATGTACTGACAACCATTTGTGGTAATATTCTTTAATGTCATTTTCAATTGAAAATTTAATGTAAATATATTTATAATTATACATTGGTTAATAAAGATAAAGTTGCAATTTAGTACATTTAAAATATATTAACTTTATATAACATTTTTGCAAAATAATTATAAAAGGAAGAAATAACAAGAACACACATATTTTTGAATGATCATAAATGAAGAAAGGTGCTTTTAAAACCCATAATGTTTATCAAAATCCTCACAAATGTCTTTACTTTAAAGCTTTGCATCAAAGCAGCTGTGTTTTGGGAATATTGTACCGGGGTATGTGTCAACCTGAGGGGAAATATTAACATCTAATTCTCCTCTGCAAATGTATGTAGCATACAGCCAAAACGTACATCATGCCATTTATAAGGAATGATTCTATTAACTGCCAAAATATGCCAACGGGTGTCCTTACCCATAATGCCAAGAAATTCTGGCACCGTAAATAACGACCTAACAGAAAACCCTCAGTCAATTTGTCTGCACTGCTACTGTGAATAGTTAGTGTGTGTGTGTGTGTGTGTGTGTGTGTGTGTGTGTGTGTGTGTGAGAAACTCTCATAACTCTTCTTTTCAGAAGGCAAAGCAGTTTATGGCTCAGCAGAAAGTGTTTGCATGAATTAGTTTATATAAACGTGCACAAAAAAAATCACAGTATCTCTCCTCAAACAGGAGAGAATTGATACGCAAAAGCTTGAAGTGTCCCGACTGCTGAGCCAGAAAAGTAGCATCTGTGAAACAGAAATAAGGATACAGGCATATTCATTGTCTGTTTGAAAGTCATTGTTAAAAAGCCAAGGATTTGATCTTCAAAGCAAAATACAATACTACCCAGATATATGTAAACCCAGGGCATTTTAGGTCAGGTATGTTACACAAGCAATGCTACTCGAGAAATAGTATAACATTTTTACGTTCTGCATGACATTTTTGCAAACAAATGTTTATCTTACAAAACATTTTATTGAACAGAGTCCTGAAGGTGATGGTGTATTTTTGTAGGCCAAAACCTGGAAACGGGTTTAGCATTTAAGCGCTTCCCATTCCATCGTCCCATGTAAAAGATCATAGTTACGAAGCTCATAGTGTCCCAAAGGGATTTATCTAACAGAGAAAACTGCTCCAGACCTGCCAAAAAAATGCCTTCAATTCCAGTTATTGTTTCTGCAAATGACTATGTCACAATGTGCAAAAAAAATTGTGCAATGCCCGCCCAAAGTGTGTTGGGATGCAAAAGCAAAACCCTTCTGTTTGGCCATCAAAAAATGGATGAAAAGGAGTCAGTGGTTACATTTATAATGCTGTTCCTGAGCAGTGCAACCCAAAAGTTTGCTTGTGCACAGCACATTTTACAGAGGACAGCGTAGAGAACCTGAGAGAGTATGACACCGGCTATACACACCCACATCAATTAGAAATAACATTTCAGTAAGTTTTCTTAACTGTATTTTATGTCACTTCAGGACTTAAAGGGGTCCTATTATGCCCTTTTATGAAGTCTTGATTTTATGGTCGGGGTGTATGTATATGTTTTCATGCTTGATTGTACAAAAAATGCATTATTTTTCACATATTTTCATATTTTCACATATTTTACATTATTACAGCACCTCTCTCCCCAATCTGGCTTGAACATTTCGTTGAAGCGCCTCCTTCCAAAATACGAAATATGCTGTGATTGGTTAGCTGGCCCAGTGTGTGATTGTGATTGGCAGCACTTAACTCGTGTTCATGAAAAGTCCCACCCTCCATAACTGCGAGTTCTTCTCTAGTGTAAATATTGGGGATGGTGTCAATTTCAAACCAATTCGAGCTCGATTCAGACCCTGACAATGTTAACGAACAAGAGGATCGTGCAGAACGGATGTCATGCACGGACTTTGCAAACAAGGATTTCACAGGACGTTTCAGAGTGGTATGTTTTTTGTAATTTTCTTATACATTACAGATACAATGTTATCCACCATTTAATTGTAATATTTTTCGGAAAACTAAGCTAATACAAACAGTACTCGATCACAAAACCATGGTTAATTTTCCTAAGGAGCGGTGAACAGTCTTACAAAAGTGAGAGCTTACAAAAGCAACAGAAAACAAGCTGTTCTCCATAAAATGTGCAGCACACAGATACACGTTTGGGTTTTAATGTTCAGGAACAGTGTTTAAAATAAGGTTTATTATTTATATATTAAGTCCATCAGCCTTAGGAAGGTCAAACAAATATTTCAGATGTCCTGTGGTTAAATTACATTACTCCATCTACTCTTGTAAAACTAATCCAATCTGAATAGGGCTTTAGTGTTTATAACCATGGTCTTGCAAGCTATTTTATCTCAAACTTTCAGGGAAAATGTTTTTGAAAGACTGAAAAAGTTTTCGGAAGCTTAGTGATGGTGATGTTGAAGTCATACGACTGTGGTGTAGTTCGTTTCTATCCTTCCTGTAGCTCAAACAGTTGAGAACAGCGCTAGCAATGCCAAGATCATTGGAATGATTCCCAGGCAATCAACAAGAACTGATCAAATGTGTGCCATGCAATGTATGCTGCTTTGAATAAAAGCATCCATATGGGTAAGCGTAGTCTATGTTTAGTTTTTACTTCTGCCAAATGCATTTGGGCTTCAGAATTTATAGAAGTTGTGTTTATTTGTGAGGATTATCATAATGAACAAAACCATTGGTCAAGAGCTTATTTTTTACAATAATCCAAAAGCCAATGGAAAGATCCTATTGGGCCTTTGTCGAAGGAATCAGAGTGATGCTATTTTACAGGTTGGCCTACAAAAATATGTCCCAGCTGCACTCTATTATTGCCCAGGGCAAAAAAGGTTGAGGGTATGTCACTCTATATGGGGTATAATTGTCACAAAAAAAAAAAAAAAAATGGCATTACGGCAATCTTTACAAAAAAAACTTAAAGTTATGTGTTTGTGACAACTTGCCCCAGTCTTCCAATATTAAACTGATAATTATGCAATACTGCTAATACTGTTTTTATCACATGAATGCAGTCGTATCAATATACACCATCCTGCTTGAATCTAGACTTTTACACATTTTGCCAAAAGCAGAATTAATATTTGCATTTTCCTTTTCTGGGTGTACATTTAGGTGTTTTGTTTAAAAATAGCATTGCATTTTAGAAGAAAGACAGCGGTCAATCTGGATAGTGTAAAGCCTTCACTTTCTGAATAATAAATACCATTGCTGTATCTCAAGCACAGAGACCATATGGATCAACTATAGAACGCCTGACAGCTTTACTAGAGGGATTGCAATATGATAAAAGTTAAAAGGGGTCAACAGTGACATGCAGTGCTGTGGTTAATGCTGACATCATTTTATATCTGCTTTCTCTCACATTTACACCTTTATAAGACATCTTTACAGATACTGTAAGAGGGAAGGAATTATTCATGAAAGGTTTTGAGATTATAAGAAACAATTTCTCTTATACTAGTCCTCTACTGTTGGTGCATGGAAAATGTACTCCACTAACAACAGGGAATCTTAAATACCTCTTTATGTTGTGGACAAACAATCCATGCTGTACACTTTTTCAGTTTGTAAGAAGTTATTGTGGATTTTAGGTGTTGCAAGGTCCTAAATTCAGTTCCTCTCTTGGGTTTTCAATGAGCACAACTGAGTGCAGTTAATTGGGCCTTCCTTCTATATATTGCAACAGTGTAATGCAATAAACAAGAACAATATAACACCTGGGCCTTGTTTACACAGCCTGATCTCACACACAAAACGAACATATTTAGACGTAAATAAAAACGGTCCAATGCGTATATACCAGTGGCGTGCGGTCCATATAAGCTGTGAATGCTCTGCATACCCAAGCCATTCGTGGACTTGCTCATTAACACAAAAACACTTCTGGCATACATTTAAATGAACACCTGCCATGGTGTTTCTTGTTTGTCGTCTCTTTAGATGTGTGTCCTCAGCCGATGCGCTGTACCGTTAAAAGGTGAAGCATGCCGTTTCTGTGGCATTAGTGCCACCTAGCGGAACTACAAAAATACAGCATATTTTGTCCCTTTCGTGATTTGAGCCAAACACAACTCTGCTTTTTACGGGTGCGTGTGAAGGCATTGACAGGTAAATATTGGCTACTTTCAATTAAAGGTCAAATATATTAATATAGGCCTATATATAAAACTTTAGCTGTGTTGCTATGTGTCATGACTCATGAGTAAGCAACCAAGCAGAGATGCTAACTCAAAACCCATCCAATGTATCTGCACCAGGGGCATGTTTCAATAACGAGGTTCAACCAACTCTGAGTTAAAACTCTGAGTTGATTTACCCTGAGATGGGAAACTCTGAGTTTTCGGTTTCAGAACAGCTGAATTGCGTTAGTTCAATCAACTCTGAGTAGGTTGACTCTGAGTTAAGCGCATGCTCCATGACTATGAAAAGCCATGATCAATGGAGCTCCGAAATTACGATTCAAAATGGCAACAGAACTCAACAAAAAAGACGTCCGCATACTTCCGAGTCTATACGCAAGTATAATTCTCAATCACTGTTATATTATCAGGTGAAAACTGACAGAAAGGTAAGTTATTGAACTAATACTCATTTTCATGGTATCCCACAGACCAAAAGATATTAAATATTTAAACATATTAAATAGTGTCTATTTCAATTTGCCACCGCTGTTTCCATTCTGCATAATGCTCTTTTCACATTATTAAATGTTCTCTAATCCAACCTGTTACATTTTTTAATTAGGCTAATGAAATTAACATTTGACTTCTACTCCACCAACAGAGGCTGGACCTGCACCACCACTGATAAAGGAAGAGGAGGTACACAATACTGGAAGAATATTAAAATCCAACAGGAATAATAATTACTAATTAATAATTAATTGTTGCTTTTGTATTTGAAGGGGGAAAAAAAGATGACCAAATAAATTGTGAACAATTAGTGTTTATTTAACAGCTGTGGTGGTTACGGCATCTATCTCTACCCTTCCATCTGGCATCCTCCCATTCCATACAGTAATCTGCTTCATTTTCAGCAGGAGCGATGATGGGAATATGCCCATCCAACCACACTGGAAATCCTAAAGGAAATTCTAATTATTCTGTTACTTTCAGAGGTCACAGCAAGATGTTATCAAGTGAACATCATTTATCAGATTAGCCTCATTTAAACTGATTTCTCCACCACTGACCCGCAATCCTGTGAATCTCCTCTTTGATGGATCTCACGGGTTTGTGTCTAGGAAACAACACAAAAACTCACAGAAAGTGTGTGAGAGTGAGGCACACTTTCCTTCCCGCTCTGATACAGTGGCCTTACTAATGTGCTCTGCATCTCCGATGTTATATAGAAAAATGCACAATAAATGATACTGCACTGCAAAAATGCTTTTCTTACTTAGCCTTTTTGCCTTGTTGTTTCCAGTCAAAAATATAAAAAAAATTCTTAAATCAAGATGCATTTACTACATAAGAAAAACTCTGGGTTTACCGAAGAAAACCTGCTCCCGACCAGGTTAGGTTCACAAAGTTACCATGGTAACTGACTCTGAGTATAAGTTACCTCTCTTTAAGAAACGGGCTTGACTTAGTCTCTCAGGTTTGACATTCTGAAACAGAAAACCCAGAGTTTCCCTCATTTCAGGGTTAAAATACTCTTAAAAAAAAAAGTTAAAATTTCTGAATACTCCCTTTCTGAAACAGGCCCCAGGTGCATTTTTGACAAAGCGCACCCAGCATACCCGGTTAAAAAAGTCACCACTGGTATATGCTTTTAACATATCATCTTAATGTAATTGCAGGTTCGATACACATTTAAATTTACATACAAACAACCTAAAATACTTACAGATAGAACGTGTTTTGACCAGTCAGTTATCCACTAACTAGAAATTTGTATATGAAGCCGCTTTTAAATGTGTATCTGCTGAATTTATATTGAATACTTAATTTGCTACGAGGCCTTGTGACATATGAACCATAAACGTTATGATTCTGTTGTTTTGATTTAAAATAAATAGTAATCTGACAAAACCGGAAAAGACCGAATTCCAGGCCGGATTCATTTCAGAGTAGCAACAGACCCAGATTCGCTACGGTGTTGACGTCTCGTTTTTCCAGGTGAGGACATTTATTTATTTACGTATGTTAAATTATATTTGTGATCTGTTTTATGAAATATATTCTTAAGTAGTCAGTTGTTGCTTTTTGTCAGATAACTGATTTCTGGCTTGTTATAGAAAAAGTGCATTGACTGAAGTGATGCTAGGTTTTAGCACTGGAGAGTCATAATTGTTTAATACTATAATATAAAATCATAAAGTTAAATCATAAAAAATTATTCCATTCTCAGATCACACTTATGACACTATGTCACATAACAAAAAATAACTTAACAAACTACTAAGAAAAGGGCGCGCAGTTGCTGCAACTCTCGATAAGGCTTATGAATGCAGCAAAATGGATGCCCTCTTTAAAAAAAGCCACACTGACCCTACAATAATGGACCTGTGTCAGCCCCAGATTTCTTAAAACCTATAATAGACTACAACTGCAATACTGTTATTGTCATAACAATGAGGAGGACACATTCCCCCAATATTTATATCAGTGGCTATGAATCTTGAATATGTGGTTGTATCATTGATTACTGTGAATTCCTTTGTTTTTACTAATGGAAAACTGTCTGCAGTTGTACACATGCCATAGCTGTCCATAGAGCTTGATTTATATTCCCAGAATCCCTTTCAGGCAAGTGCAGCTCCTATCTCTTTGAATAATAGGGAAACATTACATTTCTATAGCTACCGGAGCTTCTAAACACAGCTGCAGTGACGCAATGACTTTACCAGTTGCCGTTTGGCTCTGTAACATAGAAGGCGGCACTTATTCTTCCATATTGCGTGAACTTTCTCCCATTCATAGTAATACGAGTGCACCGTCTTTTTGTATGTAAAGTCTTTGAAAAAACCTAGTACATACTTGCAAGATTCTTTTAAGATTTGAACGTATTAAAATAAACATTATAATTCCATTTGTTATTCATTCTGAATTTCTAACCAGAGCTTTGCTTAGAAGAATGTTAAGTACTTGACTGACTAAAAGCTGTTTATTAATTTTACCTTGATTGCCTATAAACTTTTGACTATTTTGAATGAAAAGCTGTATTTTCTTATGTCATTAAATATAATTTACTTTATTAAAAAATGTATATGCTGTCATTATTTATTCATTCTCGTATTGTTTCAAACATGTATGCATAGCAAAAGGTCCATGCAGCTCTTTCCCATTAAATAAATGTGAATAGTGACTATAGATATCCCTGGTCCCCATCCACTTTAATTGTATGAGCAACTTGGACATTCTGCTAAATGCTTTAGTCAAGCTTCATGATGCTTTTGTGCCCACAAGGCACAAAGATTAACGCAGTTTGAGTGACTGAATGGAGCTCAAACATAATTCAGGCAGACCACGGCGTGACAGCCATTCATCAGCTGACTCTCAGCTGATCCGTAACTCCTCCCACTACCAATTAAACAAGGCATAAGTTCATCCGTACTCACTTGCCTTAGTCTGTTGCACAGACATGCGCCTACCCATCCTTCATCCCCAACTCCTTATGCAGGAGCATGATCGTTTAGTTGCTTGTCCATGGAGATATACTGTACCTATCTATCCAGCTTATTGTAACTAAATCTTGTCCAAACTCAATTGCCTGAGTCTTCGGGGGGTTCAAACCTCAGCAAGGCAAATAACTATCGTTCAGAACCTCTACAAGAATCTTAATCAAACAGAGTGGTCCTGACTGAATTACCTTTAACCCAAAATAAAAAAATAAAACATAATGCATTAATCCACAGGTATAAGCCCATCTGTTCACTTTCAAAACATTTCACATTTCACTCCCAGCAGCACAGATAGCAGTTTAGAGCTTTGTTTATAAGGACTTCATCCTTGAGATTTTCCATTCAAATCTCTGTATTTCCAAAATATGAACAGGGTTTTGTTCGGAAAGCTTTTCCAGGTGGATGAGTAAACCATAGCTAAACTATTTATTCTTCAGCAGTGTCTGAAAAAGCCAAGGTTTGTTTATTTTAAATATTTCTGTATTTTTATTTATTCTGCTACACACAGAAGAAAAGAATTATGTGGTTGCTAGTGTATTTTAGCTTCAACATGAAAGATTGCTGAAAGACCAAACTGTGCTGTTGTTAGAATGAGTGTAACTGGCTGAGTGAATCAATGATACTGAACAAATATTGGACCTCAAAATCCATATTTACCTCCCTGTTTTGTTCATTTCATTTTGTTGGTTATCGTTGTTTGCTTAATGTAGTATCTGTTATTTTCCTTGCAAGCATTCTTCGTGATTATTATTTAAAGTATTTCTTTAGACTTCCTGTGTCATGCATATTATGAATATCATGATCTGTGTGACAGTATTATTGTGTATAATTCATTATTCATGATTCATTCTAAAAAAAAAAAAAAAAAGTTAACATTAACTGTTAGTGTAGGTTACCTGAAAATGTACATATAGGTGAAGCAAACGTTAATGTAATCTAAATTATGGCAATAGTAAATAACACAGAGAAAATAGAAAATGCATCACCTTAAAGGTAGGGTAGGCAATAAAAAAAAACACTTTTTGTTATACTTATTGAAACGCTCTTAACATCCTGATAGCAATCAAAAATAGAAGTGGTCTAAATATTAAAACATGTACATATACACTATATTTACAAAAGAATTGGGACACCCCTCCAAATCATTCAGTTGTTCCAATCACTTTCGTGGCCACAGTTGTATAAAATCAAGCACATAGGAATGCAGACGCTTCTACAAACATCTGTGAAAGAACGGGTCGATCTCAGGAGCTCAGTGAATTCAAGCGTTGTGCCGTGATAGGTTGCCACCTGTGCAATAAGTCCATTCGTGAAATTTCCTCACTACTAAATATTACACGGTCAACAGTTAGTGGTATTATAACAAAGTGGAAGCAATTGAGAACATCAGCAACTCAGCCAAAAAGTGGTAGGCCACGTAAAGCCTGGAACACACCAAGCCGACGCCGACGAACTAGCGCTGATGAAAGCCGACTGTGTTGTCGCCTCGCATAGGAGAAAAAAGCTGCACTTGAACACACCTAGAGACCTACAGCCAACTGTAAGCTAGAATGCACGTTCTGCACCTGCGTGTAAATGAGACAACTGTCTATTTCTGAAGATATATTCATCTATATTCGTCATTCAAAAAGGGAAACCGACACTGCAGGCTGCAGATACACAAACCGTTAACAAAGCAGTGAGGTCAACGAGGACCAATTTAAGCCGACGGTGCGGAACCGTGCGGAACACACTGAGAAAACTTAGTCGGCCGACGCACGAAAACTGCCAGACGGCCGACAGTCGGCTTGGTGTGTTCCAGGCTTAAAATCACAGAGTGGGGTCAGCGCATGCTGAGGCTCACAGTGCGCAGAAGTCGCCAACTTTCTGCAGAGTCAATAGCTAAAGACCTCCAAACTTTGTGTGGCCTTCAGATTAGCTCAAGAACAGTGCATAGAGCTTCATGGAATGGGTTTCCATGGACGAGCAGCTGCATCCAAGCCTTACATAACCAAGTGCAAAGCAAAACGTGGGATGCAGTGGTGTAAAGTGTGGGATGCAGTGGTGTAAAGTGTGGGATGCAGTGGTGTAAAGCGTTGAATGCAATGGTGTAAAGTGTGGGATGCAGTGGTGTAAAGTGTGGGATGCAGTGGTGTAAAGCGTGGGATACAGTGGTGTAAAGCGTGGGATGCAGTGGTGTAAAGCGTGGAATGCAGTGGTGTAAAACGTGGGATGCAGTGGTGTAAAGTGTTGAATGCAATGGTGTAAAGTGTGGGATGCAGTGGTGTAAAGTGTGGGATGCAGTGGTGTAAAGCGTGGGATACAGTGGTGTAAAGCGTGGGATGCAGTGGTGTAAAGCGTGGGATGCAGTGGTGTAAAGCGTGGGATGCAGTGGTGTAAAGCGTGGGATGCAGTGGTGTAAAGTGTGGGATGCAGTGGTGTAAAGCGTGGGATGCAGTGGTGTGAAGTGTGGGATGCAGTGGTGTAAAGCGTGGGATGCAGTGGTGTAAAGGGTGGGATGCAGTGGTGTAAAGCGTGGGATACAGTGGTGTAAAGCGTGGGTGCAGTGGTGTAAAGGGTGGGATGCAGTGGTGTAAAGTGTGGGATGCAGTGGTGTAAAGCGTGGGATGCAGTGGTGTAATGTGTGGGATGCAGTGGTGTAATGTGTGGGATGCAGTGGTGTAACGCGTGGGATGCAGTGGTGTAATGTGTGGGATGCAGTGGTGTAAAGCGTGGGTGCAGTGGTGTAAAGCGTGGGATGCAGTGGTGTAAAGCGTGGGTGCAGTGGTGTAAAGCGTGGGATGCAGTGGTGTAAAGCGTGGGATGCAGTGGTGTAATGTGTGGGATGCAGTGGTGTAATGTGTGGGATGCAGTGGTGTAAAGTGTGGGATGCAGTGGTGTAAAGCGTGGGATGCAGTGGTGTAATGTGTGGGATGCAGTGGTGTAAAGTGTGGGATGCAGTGGTGTAAAGCGTGGGATACAGCGGTGTGAAGGGTGGGCTGCAGTGGTGTAAAGCGTGGGATGCAGTGGTGTAAAGCGTGGGATGCAGTGGTGTAAAGCGTGGGATGCAGTGGTGTAATGTGTGGGATGCAGTGGTGTAAAGCGTGGGATGCAGTGGTGTAAAGTGTGGGATGCAGTGGTGTAAAGCGTGGGATGCAGTGGTGTAATGTGTGGGATGCAGTGGTGTAATGTGTGGGATGCAGTGGTGTAAAGTGTGGGATGCAGTGGTGTAAAGCGTGGGATGCAGTGGTGTAATGTGTGGGATGCAGTGGTGTAAAGCGTGGGATACAGCGGTGTGAAGGGTGGGATGCAGTGGTGTAAAGCGTGGGATGCAGTGGTGTAAAGCGTGGGATGCAGTGGTGTAAAGCGTGGGATGCAGTGGTGTAATGTGTGGGATGCAGTGGTGTAATGTGTGGGATGCAGTGGTGTAAAGTGTGGGATGCAGTGGTGTAAAGCGTGGGATGCAGTGGTGTAATGTGTGGGATGCAGTGGTGTAAAGTGTGGGATGCAGTGGTGTAAAGCGTGGGATACAGCGGTGTGAAGGGTGGGATGCAGTGGTGTAAAGCGTGGGATGCACTGGTGTAAAGTGTGGGATGCAGTGGTGTAAAGTGTGGGATACAGTGGTGTGAAGGGTGGGATGCAGTGGTGTAAAGCGTGGGATACAGTGGTGTAAAGCGTGGGATGCAGTGGTGTAAAGCGTGGGATGCAGTGGTGTAATGTGTGGGATACAGTGGTGTAAAGTGTGGGATGCAGTGGTGTAAAGCGTGGGATACAGTGGTGTGAAGGGTGGGATGCAGTGGTGTAAAGCGTGGGATACAGTGGTGTAAAGCGTGGGATGCAGTGGTGTAAAGCGTGGGATGCAATGGTGTAATGTGTGGGATACAGTGGTGTAATGTGTGGGATGCAGTGGTGTAAAGCGTGGGATACAGCGGTGTGAAGGGTGGGATGCAGTGGTGTAAAGCGTGGGATGCAGTGGTGTAAAGTGTGGGATGCAGTGGTGTGAAGTGTGGGATGCAGTGGTGTAAAGCGTCAGATGCAGTGGTGTAAAGCGTCAGATGCAGTGGTGTAATGTGTGGGATGCAGTGGTGTAAAGTGTGGGATGCAGTGGTGTAAAGCGTGGGATGCAGTGGTGTAAAGTGTGGGATGCAGTGGTGTAAAGTGTGGGATGCAGTGGTGTGAAGTGTGGGATGCAGTGGTGTAAAGCGTGGGATGCAGTGGTGTGAAGTGTGGGATGCAGTGGTGTAAAGCGTCAGATGCAGTGGTGTAAAGCGTCAGATGCAGTGGTGTAAAGTGTGGGATGCAGTGGTGTAAAGTGTGGGATGCAGTGGTGTAAAGCGTGGGATGCAGTGGTGTAAAGTGTGGGATGCAGTGGTGTAAAGTGTGGGATGCAGTGGTGTAAAGCGTGGGATACAGTGGTGTGAAGTGTGGGATGCAGTGGTGTAAAGCGTCAGATGCAGTGGTGTAAAGCGTCAGATGCAGTGGTGTAAAGTGTGGGATGCAGTGGTGTAAAGCATGGGATGCAGAGGTGTAAAGCGTCAGATGCAGTGGTGTAAAGCGTGGGATACAGTGGTGTGAAGTGTGGGATGCAGTGGTGTAAAGCGTCAGATGCAGTGGTGTAAAGCATGGGATGCAGTGGTGTGAAGTGTGGGATGCAGTGGTGTAAAGCGTCAGATGCAGTGGTGTAAAGCGTGGGATACAGTGGTGTGAAGTGTGAGATGCAGTGGTGTAAAGCGTCAGATGCAGTGGTGTAAAGTGTGGGATGCAGTGGTGTAAAGTGTGGGATGCAGTGGTGTAAAGCGTCAGATGCAGTGGTGTAAAGCGTCAGATGCAGTGGTGTAAAGCGTCAGATGCAGTGGTGTGAAGTGTGAGATGCAGTGGTGTAAAGCGTCAGATGCAGTGGTGTAAAGCGTGGGATACAGTGGTGTGAAGTGTGAGATGCAGTGGTGTAAAGCGTCAGATGCAGTGGTGTAAAGTGTGGGATGCAGTGGTGTAAAGTGTGGGATGCAGTGGTGTAAAGTGTGGGATGCAGTGGTGTAAAGCACACCGTCACTGGACTCTAGAGGAGTGCAGACGTGTTCTCTGGCAAATCACGCTTCCCTGTCTGGCAATCCAATGGACGAGTCTGGGTTTGGCGGTTGCCAGTAGAACGGTACTTGCCTGACTGCATTGTGCCAAGTGTGAAGTTTGGTGGAGGGGTGATTATGGTGTGGGGTTGTTTCTCAGCGGTTGGACTTGGCCCCTTAGTTCCAGTGAAAGGAACTCTTAATGCTTCAGCATACCAAGACATTTTGGACAATTTCATACTCCCAACATTGTGGGAACAGTTTGGGGATGGCCCCTTCCTGTTCCAACATGACTTTGGGATGAGTTAGAGCAGAGACTGCGAGCCAGGCCTTCTCGTCCAACACAAACCTCACAAATGCACTTCAAGAAGAATGGTCAAAAATTCCCATAAACACACTCCTAAACCTTGTGGAAAGCCTTCCCAGAAGAGTTGAAGCTGTTATAGCTGCAAAGGATGGGCCAACTCCATATTAAACCCTATGGATTAAGAATGGGATGTCATTAAAGTTCATATCCATGTAAAGGCAGATGTCCCATCAGATATCACACGTCATCAGCTATGCAGAGATAGACAGACGTCAGTCACAGAGCAAACAAACAGCAGCCAGCTTTCATAGTTCCTCCTGAACCAAAACAACGAGCTTGTATCCTAACCTGTATCTGCAGCAGTCAGGTGGCACAAGTCAGAGCTCTGCAAGTTTTTACGTTCATTATTATTGTAATGTTAAGTGCTTTAAGACATATAGTGGGACATATAGTGCCGTCTCTTGTGACACTTTCCAGCAGAGTTTGGAAAAGATAAAATAACAGTACATTTTCTTAAGTTATTTTATCTATGGGTGGCTACGTTTCTTACAGATTTCTGCTCATTCGAAATCAGATACAGATAAAGTAGCACTGTAAGATTACATTTGTTTGAATGCATTAGTGAGACAGCGATTGCATGTGTGAATAAGTACTACCTGTTTAAAATGTGCTTTCATCCGATCATATTCAGTAGCCTATCTAGAAGGTACAAACAAATTCCTTGAACTATAACCTCCCTCTCATGTCCATCGCCGTCATCATAACCTTCACATTCTTTCTGATTTGAGAGATCAATCTGTATCAAACTAGCTCGTGTGAATTCTTGCCAAAAATGCAGTTGTATTATGGGCCGTTTGCATGAATTGCACTCGTGATGGAGCGATAGAGGAACGCTCTCGGAGCGGATGAAAACCATTACGCTCTGACTTTTAAAAAATCTGCTGCCCACTCCATTCAAAATCACTGAAGGAAGGGCGGGATCATATGCTTTCAAAGCTAGCTTGCTATTGCTAGCAACCCTACCTTTAAAGCTACACTGTGTAACTTTTTTAGTTGATTCTTAGCAAAAAACACTTAGTTCTTTCAAAAATATATGTGCTCATTAATGTATATTTACTTCTTTCAAGTAATAAAGTATTCTCTTAAGTTTATAATCAGCCATTGAAAATACATACGGGTGAGGGGTTCGAATGCCGGTCGCCATGTTGCCCCTCCATCTTGAAACTACATTAGCCAAAGAGGGACATACCTGTAAATTCAAGCTTCGCCTTTTGCGTTTTTCACTCAGTGTCACCGTGACGAATGCGAGGGGGAGATTACTCGCGAGCTCGCGAGTGCCGGCAGATTTGAAAGATAGTGTGGTGTGTGTGTGTGTGTGTGTGTGTGTGTGCGTACTCACATTTGAAAGAGAGAATTAAAACGTCAACGCGACAGACAAATCAGCAAGACCATAGTCAATATTGGAGTAACTTTTCCCAGATGGAAAGAGCTCATGAGGAGAAAAGATTTTAAAACGGACGCCGAGGTTGCCTGCTTTCTTCTCGACAGGTAATTCAGCCTGTTGTAATTCATTTGTGTAAATTCGAAGTTTTATAGTTGCTTGTCTAACCATAGCATGGTTGTGCATAACGCCAGAACGAGCTCTAGTATAGCCTAACTTCATTCTCGCGTCAATGGTGAAAAAGTATTGTTTACCTTGTAACATAAATCTGTGCTGCGACGGATCACAGGTAATGAATAGTTTTAAAGGCGCAATTTTTTAAGCTATATATAAAAAAGGACACTGAACGTTTTAGTTATTTTTAATTGCTTTTACTTTGTACACATTGTAACGTTAGCCTAATCTGATTATGCTGGGATAGCCGATTCCAAGGGTGACGTTTACCTCCTGACATCTGTCCTGTAGTTTTATTCATTTTAGACGTACTGTTTATTATTGTCATGGACGAAGTGATAACTGGAAGCCATGTTAATCTTGGAATAATACGGCTACCGTAGGAGTAAAAACGCCCTCGGAATTGAGAGGAACAGAAACTAAAATTCACTGGGTAGTCATATACAATTTCACCGATAGATGGGGGTAAAAATCACACAGTGTAGCTTTAAGGAAATTAAATTGCTTGCTAAAGTCATTTCATGTTGACTTTATCTGTGCATCTGTGCCATGAAATCTCAGAGATCATTTGTGAAATAAAAGAAATGACAAAAGGTCATCACATAAATGACATAAGTCAGGTAGCCCAAATAGGATTTGTAGTGCTAATATACTTACGCTGCTTCAAAGACATGTAAAGGGTAACACAATCATTCTGTTCCTACAAGACATATTATAAACTGACACAGCACCATGGGTATTTCTTATCCCTGTTGTAAAAGTGACATTTGTATTCACAAACTTACTTCCATAATCTTGCAATAACACAAGAGACAAACGAGAATGGCCTAGAATGACAATTAAACAATTACTCCTTGTACACTAAACACATCCTGAATATATTTAGTGCTTACTAGCAGATGAAAGCAGTCTGATGTTAACTAGCTTTAGAGTGAATGCTTCCATACGTTAATAGGACATGTTTGTAAAAAAAACTATTTGCATTCTATTTGTTGTTAATTTCTCTTAGAGCAAACGACCATGCAAAATATTCAGCCTTTTGCTTAATCGTGACGTGATATAATAAAACTAGTATGATTTACATCTAGAAATTATTTAAATAAATTGTCCAATATTAAGACTTAAAATGTACTGCAAAGAAGGGATGACCTGTTTGTTTCAAGAATTTATAGTCTTTGGTTGGCAGGCCAGATCCTTTTTACAGTAAATAACCTAAAGTACCTGATAGGAGAAAATCCTATTATCTCTTATTGAAGCTTATTAATTCTTATCTGTGTTTATGGCAGAAATAAATCTGAGTGTGGAAGTGTATATACTCGCTCTTGTTTGATGTCAATGTGCATGTGTGTATGTGTCTGTGCATATGTTTATGTGCCAGCCTGTGACACCTGCAGATCACAAATTTGTTTTTCCTATTAACTGTGTATATAATCTCTTCCATGTGTCTGCCTGTCTTCAGACGTCTGCTCTTGTCTGGAATACCAAGGAGCTCAGGACAGATGTTCCGGAGGGAAGGTCCCAGCTGATTAACAATTCCATTCCACCTATTATTTCCAAGGTCTGCACTGGGGTGTGATTTACAAAAATAGATTTTTTCAACACTACAAGTGCAATTAAAATATTATTGAATATGCACTGGTAGTGTACTTTAAATCTAAAAAAGTATAAATATATATATTATTATTTAAATAAAAGGCTGCATAAGTGTATTTAAAGAAAACACACATTCATGTTTCAAAGCACACTTAAATACACTTTATACGAGTTTAACTTTAAAGTATATTTTAAATCATTATGTTTTAATAATCTTTTGGATTACAAAAATCATAACTCGCTGAGTTAGACATGCGAGCCAGAAATATTAGAAGGTTGTGATCTGTGTACACTACAATGCAATCACCAGAGCTTAGATACACCTCAAAGTGTTGGATGGCCAGCAGTAACACCAGAGCTTCTTTCTCTATAGTGCTATAATTTTTTTAATAAGTAGATCACTGGATGTTCAATACCAATGTTATCTGCTTGCATCAGCACCGCACCGGCACCATAAAAACACGCATCCACCTGCAGACTGAAAGGTAGAGCGAAATTCAGGGCAGAAATTACTGGAGCATTAATCTTTAGCGGAACAAAAGGTGGATTCACATACTTCGTTCCACACAGATTTTCACTTAGTACGTAAGAGGTCAGTGAGGGGTGCAACCACTGTGGCAAAATTCCTAGAATCCGCTGTAGTATTCAGCCATTCCCAGGAAACGCTGCAACTCGCCTTTTGTTATTAACGGGTGAAATTTAGCAACGGCTTCAACTTCAACTTAACCTGACCCTGCCCGACTAGTTTACCGAGGTAAGTCACTACTGCCCTGGCAAATTCATACTTGCCGTGTTGAGTGTTAAAGACGCTTCAGCCAAGTGCTTCATGACTGAACTGAGGGTGTCTAGATAGGCTTCACAGTAGTGTACCTCTGATAACACAATCTGCATTAATTGTTGAAATGTGGCAGGTGCGTTACGCATCCCGAAAGCCATTGCCGTATATTGCATGAATGCATCGGGTGTGACAAAAGCGGAGATTTCAGAAGTGCGCTGTGTCAATGGCACCTGCCAGTATCCCTTTAAGAGATTGAGTTTGTCACATAGCGTGAAGAATCTACACGATCAAAACATTCCTCCGTTCTGGGGAGAGGAAATGAGTCAGCTTTGGTAACATTATTCACCCTGCGAAAATCAGTGCAGAATCGAAAAGAGCCCTCAAACTTGGGCACAAGTATGCAAGGCAAGCTCCATGGACTCTGACTGGCAACACCAGATATTCAACTTCGGGTTTCATTGCTTGACGTTTGTGCGGGTTAATCCGATATGGATGCTACTTAGTTGCCGTGCTTTGACCCACCTCAATGTCATGCAGTAACACGTTTGTCTGGGAAGGGAAATCACTAAACAATTCAACAATATCATAAGGCTGATTCTCAGACAGATAAGAGAGGTGAGATGACAAGGTGGCCAGAATAGCAGAGTTTGAAAGCCTCCCACAAAAGGCTTGAGCATCCTTGCCATATAAACCATCTGTCTCTGACATAACTGGAAGGCAAATCAATAACATTTACAGCAGACACAGTTTCAACAACAGAGTTAACATCAGGCACATCTCTGGAAACATTTGCTTTGGGCATATTTACGTGGCAGAGTCTGCTGCTTTTGCGCCATCGATCAGAACTGTGTAGTTAGTATCACTCAGTTTTTTCTCTATTTTAAATGGGCCAGAAAAACCAAGCATGCATGGGAAAATTGCATACAGGCAAAAGCACAAGCACAGAGTCACCTGGTTGAAAATTGTGAACCACACTTGTTTTGTCATGTCTGCACTTCATCTTAGATTGGGACTCAACAAGATGCTGTTTGGCAAACTCCCAAGCATTATGGAGATGTTAACTAAATGGGCTCACATACAGTTACATCCTGGAGAGTGTCCTTCACTTGGCTGGATGTTGTGAATGGGTTTTTCTTTACCATGGAGAGGATCCTGCAATCATCTACCACTGTTGTCTTCCGTGGACGTCCAGGCCTTTTTATGTTGCTGAGTTCACCAATGCATACTTTTTCATGCTTTACTCTCAAGAGATGTAATTCCTAAACCCTTCCACCAATTTGGATGTAAATACCCTCAAATTAAACCTGAGAGTGTGCATTTTCAGCCCATATCCATATGTTTTGGTAAATACCTGAAAAAAAAAAATTGTGTCTGTGTCCAAATATATATGAACCTAACTGTACTCTAAGATCGGTACACGGGGAGGATCTTTAGAAAAAAACTGTTCACATATCAATTTCAGGGGTCCTCAGACTGTGTGTCCGAACACAAGTTCGGCTGGACTGAACCCTAAGGGCTCTTGCACTGTGCTCCTTTTGGCCATTAAAATTAATAACGGTAGTCCATCCACCCAGTCTTTACCTGTTTCAACACAATAAGTGTGGAGCATCGACTTTAACATCTGATGGAAGTGCTCGAGCACACCTTGCAACTCAGGGTGGTACACGCTCGACATCTCATGTTCCACCCGCAGTTCGTTTACCAGCTTTTCAAACAGGCGTGAGGTAAAGTTTGTTCCCTGATCTGTTTGAATTACTTTAGGTAACCTGAGCATAGAGCATATCTTGCTCTTTAACTACGGCTTTTGTTTGGATGGAGCGCAATGTCACAGCTTCCGTGTAACGAGTGGCTGCACACATTATAGTAAGGATGTACTGGTGACCGGACTTGGCTTTAGGCAATGGACCAACACTGTGAAGGATAAACCTCTCCTATGACAGGAATGGATTTGAGTGGGAATGACTTAATTAGGATGGCTAGCAAGTTGGCAAATGTGACAGGACCGAACAAATGCAGACACAGACGATTTCAAGCTTGGCCAAAAGAAATGTCTAGAAATTCGGTCATATGTTTTTGTAACACCAAGGTATCCTGAACATATATGTACATGAGCCAGCTTCATAATTTGACAATGATACCTGGTAGGAAGAACAATCTGATAAACACAATCACTTTCAGAGTTTAACAGCTTCATTTTTTAACAGCGCATCAACGCATCTACTTTAACAGCGCATCAACTCATCCTCGTCCCAAAAATAACCTACCGAAACATTTGACACTTGCATTTTATCTACAGCCGCACTGATGTATTCGCTAAATCAGATTATTGCACAGCGATTAACTGTTCCCTACCCAATTTTAAGGGAATTTAATTTGCGCTCGAATACTCATCACTCGGGAGCGGTTGTGGTTTAACAAGCAAATTACATTCTGCACTCTCTGGCGATGCAACTAGAAATGAACTTGAAAGATCCACTACATCTTTGAATTTATTTTTCTGTGCGCATGTTACAGTACATGCTGGAAAAGCATTGGGGAACTGTGACAAGGCATCTACTTGGTTGCTAACAATAGGCTTAGCAGATACAATCGGGACGGAGATAAGGTCAGATTGCAACAGCACAGGAGTACAGCCCATTTCAATACCACAAATGAGCACATCATTGCCTGTATACGACTTCAATGAAAACGACAGAGCACTTTCCAATATTAATGATTGCGTGGCTCCTGTATTTCGTAGAATTACTATAAACCAGTGGTCGCCAACCCGTCAATTGTGGTCTTTACCTTTTAATAGATCTTTATCGCTGTCCCTGTAGCTCCCGAAAAAAAAACAGAAAAATAAGTACAAAAAACACATTATCAAGGCTCGAAATTGCGACCATTTTTGGTCATATAAGCTGTGCGACCCAGTTAAAATTTATTTGGGAGCATTTGTGAGAGTACATATAATTGTTGTGGTGCGACCTTTTTTCTAGAGATACACCGGTCGACTGGCCATAAATTGTAAACGGCTGGTTTGTGCTCCAGACACACGATTTGCAACTGAACAGTTTTTAGGGTGCTTTCACATCTGTAGTTCGGTTCATTTGGTCCGGACCAAGGGCGAAAAATTATACGTTGTAGCATTTTTAAGGCGTTTTGGTTCCTTTTCACACCACACTGATCGCTCTATTCTGAATCAGTTTATGAGTTGATAAAACGAACCAAAATGCAGTCACGTGACAACATCCACATCACTCGGAACGCAATTCCATAACTGCACTTCGTTTGGTCAGAATTAACGTGCGGAAAATTCCAACAGAACTCCCGGAAGTAAACAAAGAGGTGGAAAATCCGGCAGACAACACGCCGCTGTTTACTATGGAGAGACGACTGCGTGGGCTGATTGTATCCTTGGTCATATTTTATTATATAGTTTGTCTACACCACTTTAGACAAACAATAATATTTGAGAATGAACCGAGGATGCGGCTCGAAAATAATGTTAATAATAATTTATATCAGGCTCCGCACCTCCTCACAACTCCAAGTTTGTCCGCGAGCTGCAAACTGTCAACAAACATTTCTCCTCATCCACAGCGCAGCTGACTACGGCAACTGGCTTAGTCCAAAAATGCGCAGTTCTTTTGCAGTTGGTTCTGTTCGAGGTCGGATCACGTTCTCACCACAAACGAACCGCTCCAGAGTTCGTTTCAAAGCGTACCGAGACCACCTCTTCCAGGAGGTCTCGGTACGCTTGTTTGGTCCGCTTTTGGTGCGTACCCGAGTGCGATTGCCGCATTCACACCTGCCAAAACGAACCGCACCAACGGGGAAAACGAACTCTAGTGCAATTCAACCGAACTAAATGAGGCAGTTGTGAAAGCACCCTAAGTCAGAGTGAATTTGCATTTCCGGTCAGTCCGTCTGTTTTTGTTTTATGCAGGTGTGTCTTAGGTAATAATTTTACAAAGCTAAATTCAGACCATTCTGTATTTGCTCTAAGTCTTGAAATTATGCATTATAATGAAATTATCTAAAAATGAAATTATCTAATTTAAATCAAGAACAATTGATATTTGCATATCAATAGCATATTTGTTTAGATTGTGATTCAAATGCAGTGGTTGACTCTAATTTCAAATGGCTAGAGATTTTTTAAGGCCAGATGGACTGTTTTAGCAAATTAACAACAAATAAATTAGCTTAAACGAAGAAGAAGAAGAAGAAGAAGAAGAAGAAGAAGAAGAAGAAGAAGAAGAAGAAGAAAGCCGTAGGGAGGAGGTTGTCATTTTCTTTATGAATCTTTGTTTTCTCCTGTTTATTGGTCAGTTAGGGAGTAAGGGGAGGCTCTTTTATTTTATTTTATTTTATTTGGGTTTTTGTCTGTTCTGTAAATTAAATTGAATCCCCCTTTAGTTAGATTCACTTTTGTTTATTATTTTTGGCCTGAACCCCTCCTGAAGATTCACGCTTCCTGTTATTTATTTCTTTGTGAATAAAAAGCTTATTTTTATTGTGAATATACTCTCGCTCTGTGATGTTTGTCTGTGAGCTGGGACAGGAGAGGGGACAAAGTCGTTAAAAATAGTACCTATTGATGTATCTGATTTTTATTTTAAAATCAAAAATAAATCAAATAAATCAAAAATAAACTGCAAGGATAAAATGTTCAGTGGGTCTGTTTTGGGATTCTTTGCTTCATTCACATGTCTGAATTAAAACATTATTGACATCTGGTGTCTGAAGGGCAAAGAGAACAGAAATGAAACCAAAAATAAGATAAAATCAAAGTGAATTTAAGAACTGCAGATGTTAATACAGTTTTTCAAAGATGAAAATGAAGGTCAAACATGAAATTAAAGAGCAAGTTTGGATTGACTGATTTATTTATTCTTACAAAACCGGTAGATGCACAAACTCTTATATCATCACTTCTTTGCAACAGCTTTATAGATAAAGAACAGTACAGACTAAAACTGCTTGTATACATTAAGACAGGAATCATTATATATTGAAGGGAGATTTTAACCGTAAGGTTGAATTGTGTTCTAAGAAGAGTATTTTTCATATTTATTTTTAAGGTCAGGACATGTTGTGTCCGGTTAGTTTTGACATTGGCTGTCATGAGGCCATTATAACATTTTAATGACAAATTAAATTTGTACCACTGTAGTTGAGGTCAAGAAAAATATTCATGACACAGTTATAATGGTATCATGACAGCCAATGTCAAAACCAACCACATGACAGTTTAATGTAATGTTAACCCATAAAGCTAAGTGGTTTCTTAAGTTTGATAATTAATCTGCTATGTCATGTTTATGACGTAGTCATGACAATTTATGTTGTCTTGGTAATGTCAAGTTGTCATTACCAAGACACTGACAGGTTATGATGAATTGGTTTATGTCAAGTTGTCATAACAAAGACATCTCAAACAATGTCATATTTGCATTACAAATGTCATAATTGAGCAAATTACACTTAATGACAGTTGTCATAAACATACATAAAACCTCAACTGTTCCCTGCTCCACCACCCACCTTTCCCAAGCATCTAATAAGTGTGCACTCACCAGTCTTCGCCACTCACCGGTCATCGTCTCATCCCAAGCTACCTGGTAAAAGGAAAGCACTTTGTTATTATCCATTATCAGTCATCTATATTTCTGACTTCTCTATCACACATCTGTTCAATAAATACCTGTTTGGGTTTGAAGATGATCGTGTCTCTGAGTCTGATATTCCTTTACGCATATAGTGTGTCAACATGCTCCCTTGTATGTTCCTGGATAGTAACAGTGGATATATTCAGTAGCTGTTCTGTAGCCAATACTTAAAGTTCTACCAGAAAGACTCAGGAGAATAAATACTGTGACAATTATACATTTATTAACAGCCCAGCAAGCAATAAAGTTCTTTGGCGTAGGCCCCGTCTGTAGCTCGCAATCTGAGGGTCCGGACTCTGCATATCCTGCTTGAAGATGAAGGCAGGGGCGCAGCCGACCCCCTGTGAGGTGGAAGGGACCATCCTGGTGGTGGTGGTGGGGAGGATGGAGGGAGGGATCCATCTTGGAGGTGGTGGGGAGGATGGAGGGAGGGATCCATCTTGGAGGTGGTGGGGAGGATGGAGGGGAGGGATCCATCTTGGAGGTGGTGGGGAGGATGGAGGTGAATGGAATCGTCAGCATCTGCAAACTCAAACGTGTGTAAGTACCAATCTTTTATACCACGAGTATTAGAATGTGATTGGATAGATGAGAAGGTAAAGTGATGTAACAATTGAGTCTTCCCGGCAGAACTTATGCTAAAGCTTTCATGGTTAGTTCACCGATAAACTAAAATTCTGTCATTTACTCACCTTCAAGTTGTTCCAAACCTGGAACCTTCTTTCTTCTACTGAACACAAGATAATTTGAAGAATGTCGGTAACCAAACAGTTGATGGACCCCATTAACTTTTATAGTATGGGGGGAAAAATGCTATGGAAGTCAGTGGGACCCATAGTTTGTTTACAGACATTCTTCAAATTCATGCAGGTTTGGAACAACTTGAGGGTGAGTAAATGATGACAGAATGTTCCTTTTTGGGTGAACTATCCCTTTAATACAGAAATGGACTTTTTCAACAAAACAAAAAATCTAAAATTACTGGAATAAAAAGTGTGAAAACTAGCCCTAGTCCTCCCTATCTCAAATGGTTCTGGATAATTCCATAGTGTAGCTCTACAAACAAACTATATATGAAAAACAAATGTTTTTCAAGTAGTTTCATCCTAAGATGCAAGTCTATTGCATGATAAAATTACAGAAGAACATTGCGTGTCTCTGGTAGAAATTCAAAGATCAGTACTTTGACCTTCTATTCTTTTATTAAACACCCTTTTCCGAATTATTATTTTTTGTTGCATGTGATATTCAAATGACAATATTCTGTCTTTATCTAAATAAGCATATTGTTCATAATTTTGATAAATTAGCATGCCAAACTGACAGAAGACAGCTGAGTTGTTTTTAAATGTGGTTGAGTGTATTGTGAGGATCTGGCGTGACGTGTGAAAGACATATCAGTGTTGTTTTGTGGATATGCTTCTTTGACTCGAGCACAGCTGTTTTGTTATGCAGAGAACTCACTTGTTCCCAGAAGACCTCCATTTCTTGTTACTCTGTCTAAAATGACAGAAACTTCGTCAAAGGACCAAGAGCCTTGTTGTTTGCCTTGGGGAGACATCTTAGTGAGGAGAAAAACTCTGTCAAGTCCATGGAAAGTAGAGGGAGTTCATTGGATATGCTCTGGCATTTACTGGGTGAGACCCACATAATCCCAATCTGCGTTCTCATGAACTGCTGTTGGTTTTCAACTTGCAACTAAGTTTAATTCAGTTTGATTCAGCTCGTCTGGTTTCCCGTTTAAAAGAATGATTCGTTCAAGAATCAAACATCACTAATATTAAGCTGGGCTGCATTTCCCAAAAACATCGTAAGCCTAAAATGATCGTAGAGATCAATGGTGGCAATTGTTCTACGATCAACTTAGGCTTACAAAGCTTTTGGGAAACGCACCCCTAGTCGGTTGCTCTGCCTTGGTTTGGGAAGGAGGATGGAGGAAAAGTGGAGAGGATGTAATTGCCAGCATTCTTTATTTAACATGCTGAAGATAATCAAAGACTTAGAGAAAATAATCCAATAGGAAAATCAAAACAGCTTTACAAATGTACGAAAAGACAACAACCAACAAAGAATTAAAGAAACTTGTAGCAGCAAAAAAAAAAAAAAAACAGTTTGGTAAAAGGGGTTTTAGGTGCTCTTTCTTCATGCCCAAGTATCTCTGAGAGAACTACTTGTTAGAAAGATTACAATGGGACTCAAGAGGGCTATTGTCTTGGAAAAACACATAGAATAATAAGCACAATTTTAACACTGTCAAAATAAAGCAAAATTATAGCAGCAATGTTGAATTTCTAGGCAATTTGAGGCAACGTGGACCAGTGGTCAACCTGAACAATACGGTGCAGTCTACAATCATCACAGTATGTTGCCATGGATTGGATTTCCATACATCCCTTAATAACACACTCTACCCATTATCACATAAAACCAGAGGTTGAATCCATCATCTAACTCTACTATTTTGGCATGATAGTGCATTCAACGCATTCTCATCCAAGGGCGTCATATACTGACGCTTTTGACATTTCGTCTACATCAAACGCACATGGCACCCTTTAGCGTCAATATGACACGCACAGAGCTTTGTTCGGTTATGGGTAGGTTTAGGTCTGGGGTAGGGTTAGGGTTAGACCGCTAGGAGGCGCCGTCTGGCCCATATCTATCTGCGTCTCATATTGACTCTAAAGGGTGCCATGTGCGTTCGATGTAGACGAAATGTCAAAAGCGTCAGTATATGACGCCTTGGGATGAGAACGGGCTGGTGCATTAGTGTTTGAGAAGCTACTTTTACACTGTAATTTGCCACACTTTAAGCTACTCATAATTTCATTATGTTTCATCTACCTTTTTGTTCCCTATGTTTGATTCCTGTTGTCCTTGGTTGCCATAGTGTTTGATTTAGGTTCACCTTAAGTTGCTCATTATCTCTGTATGTACAGTCCTCAGTTTCTTTAGTTCTCTGTTGGTTTTTGTCTTTATGTGCATTTCTAAAACGGTTTTGATATTCCTATTGGATTGTTTTCTCAATGTCTTAATCTTCATCATGTTAAATGAAGACTGCTTGCAAAATAGATCCTTTCCATTTTTCCTTCAGCCTCCTTCCAAAACCGGGGCAGAACGACCAGCCAGCTCAATAGTAGTGATATTCGATTCTTGAACAAATCATTCTTTTAAGCAGGTAACCGGTCAAGCAGAATCAAGCTAAATTGAACTTTAGTTCCAAGTTGATGATGCAAGACGCGCATCTGAAGTAGCATGTACACTCCTTGAGCAGCACCAAATGAGCCTATAAGCATGTCCCGAATCCCGGCGGATTTATTAAATCAAAGAATTGGCTCGAAATTAACGAATCAAAATTGAATGGTCTATAGCAAAATATAGCGAGCTTTGGTGATAACAGAGCGAATATTTAATTATTATAATTGCAATTTCTCACTAGAAATAACATAAAAAGTGGAAAACGATCAAAACTGTACATTTACAAAAACACTGACCAACATCCGCAACTTTCAGATGCCATCTTTATTTTTTAGCCCATCTGTCATGGAATGGAACACATTGTGGGATATCAAAGGCAGTGAAGGATACATCTATGCTTCCTCAGAAGACAGGAAGTGCATCATTTTTAACTGTCAGAACCGAATCTTAAGGTTCTTTTTGAGTCAGACATGACTGAAAAGATGACTCTCAACTCTATGTATCTGGTGGTTTAATTTGTTCTTTAATTCAGTAACCCTTCTGGACATGCTCATTGGCTCATTTGGTGCTGCACAAGGAGCATACATGCTACTTCGGTTATGCATCTGCTTAAACTAAAGTTTGATAATGTAAACTGGCTCGACCGCTTACTGGCTTAAAATAATTATTCATTTAAGAATCAAATATCAGTACTCAACATGAACTCAGCAGAAATCTTCTCAACAACGGGTCACCCTCTAGACAGTTTTGTGGAGGACGAAGAGGACCTTTTGTCCTTTGTCCTTGCCATCAGGTCTACTGGAATGAGGTCATGATGTAGACATGTTTCTGGAATGGGTTGGGCGACCTCTTCAGTTGATGCCCGTGGTTATGACCAGATGTAAAAAGCATTCACGTGCTCGTAGAGCCCGTAATTACGGTTTGCAAGATGGGAATTGTCTTAGAGCTCCTACTTTTATACCACCTGACCTCTGTAATGACTGACCGCTGCAGATTCATTTAGGCATTGATAGTTTTGCAATAGAAATGCATAATTCCCAATCAAAGGATGTGAACAGCTCCGAACGTGTGTTGTCATTTTGAGACTACGGTAATTACGACACGACATGAAAGCAGCAAATTATGTCATTTGTAATTAAATCAGAGCTGGCAAAAATGTACACCAAATAAAATGTACATTTACATTTATTCAATTAGCAGATACTTTTAACCAAAGTGACTTACTAATGAGGATGAATCACTTACATACAAATTAGCTTTGAATATTTTAGAAATTAGCATAATTTCAGGGCAGCAGAGATTAGAAAATCACTGTGGCTTGTCTGTGTAATTGTTTGATCAAACGACCGGCAACGTGTTTTCAGGCATACCTTTTGACTTTTGACATCCTCCAGAGAGAAATCTGTCTGCAAATGAGAAGTTCATGTGTTTAAACTCTTGGAGAATTCACATTCTCCCATCAATTTCCAGTTCAAAGTGCGACCTGAGCAGACCTTTTTTCCATGTCAAGAATCAGATGTCAATCTCTGAAAAAGATAAGATAAATAAATAATATACCTTCAAACAGAACAAACCTGGCAAGATGAATTAACCGAATCTGATCTCTGTGAAAACGGATGAAAGTCATACGAACCAGCTGGCCTTGAAGTGGGCTTACTAAATAATTAAATGTATATTAATCTGCTTTCATTCAAATCATTGCTGGGCCATTTTGAAAAAGACTCACTGAATCCACAGTGTCTGTTATTATGTTAAGAGAAATTAACATATTTTCAACCTAAAAAGACCTCAAAAAGTACCATCTCATCAGCTAGAAATCATTCTGTAAATTTTCTCATGAAAAGTGTTTAAAAAAGATGAACAGTTAAAGAAATGACCTTGGAGAGAGTGAAAATAGACACAGATGAGAAAAGGTTGTTTGACGCCACAGGGAATGAAAAGGTATCAAGACAAGAAACAGAAGGCTTTCGATACACTAATAAAACATAAACATTATATGAGCACGGTGTAGCACCTGTGCCTGGTCTGGTTAATGTCATGAACTCAAATAATTACTATTTCATTCAGATCATATCTTCTGTAATGAACCTGCTGAAATGACATTTAAAAACATAGATTGTTTTTACCTGAGGCATCAAATGGCATGTAAAAACGAATGAGGCTTCTCGTCTTATCTATATAAACGTTACAATTTATGAGCATTTAAGATTGTATTATTAGTAAATAAGAGCATATTACATTCACTACCACTCAATAGTTTGGGGTCAGCAAGATTTTTTTCAAAGAAATGAATACTTATTATATTCTGCAAGGATGCATTGAATTAATCAGAACTGAGGATAAAGACCTTTATATTGTCATTACATTGCTTTTACACTTTTATTTCATCAAAGAATAAAAGTATTACACTGAAAGATCATGTGACACTGAAGACTGGAGTAATGATGCTAAAAATTCTTATGCTTTGATCACAGGAATAAATTACAGTTTAAAATATATGCACATAGAACACGTGAATATTACTGTATATTTGATCATATAAATGCAGTTGTGGTGAGCAAAATACACACACACACACACACACACACACACAAAATCCCATTCAACCCCAAACATTTGAATGGTATAGATCATCTTTGATAAGAAAATGCATCTTGGTTTGCTCAAAGCCACATTTGCCCTAATATATCTAATCACACAGGTATAATTATTACTTCTCCATTTTTTTATGCATTTTCCCCTGATAAAAGGTAAAAGAACCAACAACATCAAATATGAGTCAAAACACTTTTAGTGTGTATAAGCGAGAATTACTTCAACCCTAGATGTGCCAGGCCTGTTGGCCAATCTTTCAAGTATACCCAGACAGATGCCTGATCAATACCTGTACATTTACTTGGCTAGACTTTTATTTCTTGTAGAGCTGTAGCGCAGTGTATTTTCCTTTTTTTCTAGTTTAGATGAGAGTTCCAGAACAGCGTTGATATAAGCATGATTCGTATCACGTTTTTGCAGTTTGACAGAGATGAAATGAACAGTACTGAACAGTATTGGAGTTTGCACACGAAAATTCTTGACAATGTGACCGCTTCTTAAATCTTAAAAACCAGAAGGAGCGGATCACAGTTGTTTAAGCACAAGGTAACGTCAGCATTTAAATAAAAACAGCATAACGTTACCAAGAAAAATGACAAAACCCACGAACAGGTATAGGATTCGATCTACTCCATTTTTCGTTTTTTTTTATCATCATTCTGAATCTGATCAGACATAACCTTTGACAAAAAGCAATTTATGTTCTTTTTTTCATGAAACTTGCCCACATTCAGGCTAGATTTTTTTTGTAATGAAGGTCACTTGTTTCTTTCTTTTGATATATTGACAACTTAAAAGTAAAATGCAGATGACGAAAGAGTTCATTAATATTGTCACAAACTAGTTCAAAATATTCAAAATGATTAACATAACAGACTCTTTTCATTGGAAAAATGCAACACAATCTCATGGCAATTCGTAACTATTTTACATGTTGGCAAATTATTGGCTAATTTGTACAATCTCATTTTGATAACACCTCATTGAAGGTAATGTTTAGGTTTGTGTTTCGGGGAAGCCAGGCAAGGAAGAGGAAATGAGGATCTAAATGCTGCATTTTTACTTTACTTAACTAAATTAACAAACATAATATAAAGCGAAAGAAAGGAAACCAGGAAAAACCAAGCACAATAAGAAACTAAACACAATAAGAGCTAAACACAGGAAACAAAAAATACAAAGTAAGAGTAAGGGGAGTATGTTTTCATACAGATCACATCAAATGAATTCATTCAGAATCTCTGCCCTGTTAAAGTTATTGTTTTTTCCATGAGATCAGGTCGAAACCATTTTTTTCATCAACCATTTCATGGGTCTGTGACCCACTAGTTTATAACCCATGCTATAGTGTATAAACAGGTCACAATGGTATTTTCTCATGACCTACATTAGGCGTCAGCACAGCATTAGAAGATGATGATGCAACCAGTCATGCTTGGTGCTTGGGTCCCTCTCATAATTAAGTCTGATAGGAGGGGAATGAGAACATGAGATTTATTGCTGCGGCTTGTCAATGAAGGGTCAAGGAGTCACCGTTGAAATCCCATCTCTCTCATGATGCAGATCTACACTCTGAGTTAAATTCCCTCTACATGGTAGATTTCCCACTAGGGCAATTACTGGGATGTCGTTCATTCATTCCACACTTGTTTTTGAATCAAAAATAGTTAGTGATTTGTAGAAATCATCCTGTGTTTAGTTGTATTTAATTGAATGACAAGTTGAATGATTTAGACTGGAAATTTGGAATTTCATTAACAAAAACGTCAAATAAAGGAGATGATCTGTGTCCATGAGGTTGGAAAAGCCTTTGATCAGAGCTGGATTATAGACCAGATGAGCAGGAACTGCCAGAGGCCTCCAAAGCCTCAGGCTGCAAAGACTGCTAAAGGAAGCTGAACACCAAAGTGTCACGTTAGGTAACTGTAATGAAGTGCTCGAAGACAAGGAGTGGACAGAAACAGTCTTTAATAAAAACAAAGTGGACAATGTAGGAGAATCACTAGAATAACACAACCACATTAACTCATACGACATGGAACAATTAACCACAGAAACTACGGGTTTAAATATACATCCTGCATCCCAGTTCAGAGGCTGCATCCTTCGAAGGTCACATTCAACGGCAGATTGCGTCACGACGAAGGCTGTCCCAATTCGAAGGCTCCTTTAAATGCGGCCTCGAAATGTGACCTTTGTTTCCCGTGAAATGAAGGATACAACAGATGGATCCTTCGCAGCCTTACCTACCCCAGAATTCATTACGCGCCAGTGACGACAGGACAGTGATCTCAGTCTGTTGTTCATGGCCTTCGAAGGTGTGGCCTTTGAATTGGGACGCAGCTACAGACAGAGTAATCAACAGAACTAAGAACAGGTGAGGAAATTATAAGTAACTATAAAAAACTACAGACAAAACGGGAACAAGGAAAATAAAACCCAAACACAATCAAACTTAACAGACTGAGGGTGTTTTCATACTGGGCACGTTTGCTGAGGTCATGTCATGACTTGTTCGACTTCATGCAGCAACTCTCGCCGATCGGTTACATCCAGCCGCAGCCGGTGTCGTATACACCATGTGTATTTAAGTTCAACCTTGGGCTCCATTCAGTTGTCGGTATTGTCATTCCTACACGCTGTTATTTTGCCTCCTTTTCAACTGTGGATTACTTGAGTTTGTTTTATATAATAAATGTTTTGTAGAACCTTTTGAACTCATCACTGCTCAGCCCATTATTTTCTACTCATGTGTTTATTTATTCGAAATGCCAGAGAAAGACGTTATACGAACATATTGATTACAGATCCACGTTATTTAAAAATCTTGCACCTGTGTTGTTATTCATTACCTGCACCTGATTATCATTGGCTCTGCTTGTTTGCTACCCTGAGCTAATTTGCAATGCTCATTATGGAAATGAACTGCATCTGTGTTCTTTAGTTTGCACATTGTCAGTAGATCATCCACAGAACTTTCCACTCCCATCTGCACTTTTATAGGATTGCAGTGCCACGCTAATTTGTCCTGTTCGGTAAATCTGGCCCTATAACTGTAAAAGATTAATGTATGCTATATCTATTCGGTGTGACTCTTTATTCTAAAATAAAACACTTTGAAGTAAAAAAAAGAACATCCAAAATCTTAGTTCAAACAGTGACGGCTCAAGGGAAGCACAGCCTACCCAAAATTTTGAGGTGGAAAATGGGAGAGGGCTGATTTGATGTTAATAAAATTCCCAGTTCATTCATTTCATTTCATGTCTCAGAATGTGAACTTCTTGTCTGTAATTTCACCATTGTAACACCATAAAATATTACTGAAGTCGTAATCACAGCTGCTCCTCCCCGAACGCAGAAATGTAAATTACGTGATATTAGTTTGAACTGCTACCGCTGATAATATAGCAAGCACCTTAACTACGGAGGGTAGAGATATTGAATATTTGATCACCAACAAATTTACCAAGCTACCATTCTAACAGCAGCTACAAATTAAAAATGAATTAAGACTCCATGCCTAAGTTATAGGATTCAGCAATCAGCTTCACTAAATGACCGAATGTGCTCTTTTAGCTCTTTTTACATTTTATGACATAAAGTGACCAACAAAGCCATTTTAAAACAGTTAAAACAAAATCATCAGGAGAGGATCCCCAGATCGCCACAATTAGGTTGCATTGGTGCCTTCTCCATTTTAAAATCCACAAGCTGCCACTGAGTTCAAATATTTAAATGAGGTTTCATGTAAGGTATTTTTAGTCAACAAATGTTATCTTACCAAAACATGTGTCCTATTTATTTATTTCGGCATGAGATGAACATGGTGATCAACTCCTCTATTGCGATGTCTATCAGAGTGAAACAGATTCTCAAACTATGAAAAATGTAGGGCGGGATTTGATTGTGTCCATCAGAATTGATAGCAACATTGTCATTTGCCATTCCTATGATCAGAGACACACATCATCAGAGAAGAGATGTTATTGCAGGGGAACGGAGAAGTTAATGTTTGCAAGGACACATGGACTTAAAAAATATTGATGTGCATGGACAAATCATTTATAATAAACACTGCAGTGTTCCATAAATTCCATATGTCCCATGATGACTTTAACATACTATATTATGATAAGGGTTTAATACAAGGATTGTTGGCAGCAGTTAAAAGACTTTTCCAGGACCCTCAAAGGACCGTGATCCAGTCCTGCATGTGAAACTGATAAAATGGGCATAGTGTCCTTGTCATGTAGGGGAGGAGAAGGTCAGATCATGCAGGAAAGAAAGACTATAGGTCCAGATATTCAAAGCTACAGGGTGATCTCATAGCTATTCATATATCGTTTTTTTATGGTTTGTTTTAACAGACCAGTGGTGCGTTACTCATACAACGACTTAACTCACTGCTTCTTCACCACTACAATAGCTTGTCCCACTAATCACGTCTGTTTCCCGAAACCATAACATGGTCACACCTCTGTCATTTGAACCACGTTGGTTTAACAGTAGAACTGTCATTAATAGCGTCACATACAGGTTGTGGAACTTCTGCTGATTAATAGATTTGAGATCGCAATTAATGTCATATTATTACAGCTAAATTACACAAACAACAGAAAGCTGTTTGTGTAATTTAGCTGTAATAATATGACATTAATTGCGATCTCGAATCTATTAATCATTATTAATCATATTAATCTATTTTTTTTTTATCAAGTTAACATGTAGTATGTAATTGGTGTACACTTTCCTCTCGTATGCCTGTGGTTTGTTCAGACAGCAGCGTCTTCTCAACGTTATTTAGTTAGCCATCTTGAAGGACGTCTCAATTCTCTAACTGCACCACAAGGAGGCGAGGAACTAGGAGTGAGACTTCCAGAGGAGCGATTAGCGAGGATGCACAGGTATGCGTAAACTTTCTTGTCGAAAAACGTGACGCACGTAAAAAATTCCTCCCTTTCACGTCTGTCACAATAATTTTAATTCTGTCTTGACAACTCTCAGAAAGTTTGGCATGGTAATGATGAGTTTGACAATGTTAATGTGTTTGGTCTTGGTGGAATAGATGCCACGCTGCTGCTGCTGCAGAGCAAGTATGTAATTTGCCACTGCCAATAAACACACAACATGTTGCTAAAGATATGCTCTGCTGTAAAAGCACACATGAATCACCCCCGTAGCAGATCTAGACAGGTGGAGCTGGGGAGGGTGTGGGGTTTCTGAAAGCGCGCTGCAAACTGCCACAGCAAACAATAGGCAAGAATCTGAATGTTGAGCAGCGAGCTCATTGGCTACTGATACAGCAGGAACCAATCAGCTGTGCCCTAAAGATAATGATGTGATTGTAGGTAGATTGAGTTAAGAACTTATGAGTCTGCGCCATCTAGAGTTTCATGACAGAACTTTGTATTTATGTTTTACCTTTGCAGTTTAAATAAACCATAAATCTCACATATTTCAACAGGGCATATTGTTTTATTATAATTTATTATGAATTTCTTTAAATAACCAAATTCAACAACATTAGGGCAGATCCCTTCAGCACAGCTGGTGATGCTTTGAAGCGACACTTGAGTGATAAAAAATATTCCAATATACAAATAAGCTTTCCCTCTATTCCTCCATGCTCATTTTCTTTCCTTGCATTCTTTCCACGCATCCTAGTGAGGGTGGAGTTAGGAAGAAAGGAAAGGAAGAGAGTAAAGGAAAAGAGGACAAATAAGAAATGAGAAGCACCCTAAGTGTGACAGCCAAGGACACTTTCTCTCTGTTTCTCTCTCTCTTAGGAGACTTCGCTCTAATTGGACGTATGGAGGCTCACTTGCTGATTCGTCACCTGAAGACTGCCATCCTTTGAAATAACCCACGGATGCTGGAGAGGGTGTGGGAGAATAGATTTGGCATTGTTGTGTTTTTCCACCACAGAGGATATGGAACGGGTGCCATTTATTTTCGATTGTAAACACTTTTTCTACTGTGTAGTTAACCTAGGAAGTCCACTGTTATTTATTTTCAAGTAGGTTATCTAGTGGTTGTGGGTTTAGTTGGCACCATCTTTTGTTAATTATTTTGGTTTTGCCCAATCCTGAAGAGATTGCCTTTAATCTGAGTGGAGTCAAGAAAAAAGAATAAAGATACAAGCACACGATAACGGCTGGTACAGACTTATTTGTTTATGTTTCCTCCCTGACCCTGGGTCGTGACACTGTGTTATTATTGTATGCATCAGTGTGTATCAAAATCTGAAGAAGAAAGCATGTCTAAGCGATGACATTCATGGATCTGGCAGCCGATGCGCTGGCAGCACAGTCTCAGCACAGGAACAGTGTGTGTGAGATTTATGGCAGTGGTGACTGATGAGGTACAACAGCCATCAGATTTTTCTTGTTCACCACTCACCGACAGCAGTGCTCTTGTGTCACGCCCCTCCTCTTATCCAACCTCTCCTGCCGTAAGTCAGGACTGTGCAGTGATAGGACGACACAGCTGCTGATGATTCAAGGGAGAGGCAGAGGTTATACTTCCTAACCAATAAGAAGCATTTTTATCAGATTCAACAGATCAACAGCTAGCGACTGAGCATTGGAGATGCTACAAATTTTCCATTCATCTGAATGTATCAGCATGAGCATAAACAACTTTCCTTGCCACATTGTCACATTTAACTTGCTCACTGGTGCGATAATATTTTAAATGTACTTTAGATGTTTATTTATTTAAAAAAAAAAATGTATTTGTGAGAGGTAGGCTACTAGACAGACAAAATCAAATTGGAATGGATGTGTTCTATTTGTTTATCTTTTTGATTTACCTTTTTTTGAGAAAATGTGTGTGCATGTATGGTTAGCAATCATTCATTTCATTTTTGTTTATGCTTATATCATGTGCAAATATTAGATGGAAATTTGCATAAACGCTAATGACACCTGACCCATATTAAATGTTAAAAAAAAATTATGATCTAAATCCATCAACTATGCTATACAGAATCTATGATTGATGTCTGTCTATAGCAGCAGAGGTGTCAGTGCAGCAGTGAACGGGTTAAACGCACAGCACAGCCAGTGCAATAATCTGAACTATTCCAGCGCCGTTCTGGGAGTTTATCGGAACAATTTCACTGCGCTGCACTGCGTTTAAACTGTAATGTAAGCCATTCAAACGCTCGTTTCTGTTTTGGAATAGTTTGCGTGTAATTTCTGTAGATCCGTCACGATTTTTCGTGATCTAAAACAGGATGGAATAAAGGTTTGCATACAAAAATAAAGATAAATAGAAAATGTAACTATTTCTTTTATATGCTAGGACATCCCTTACATTGAATTGGAGAACAAAAGCGTTTTGGTGGTTTTAGTCACTTTGCATTTTAGTTAGCTGCCTTTTCGCCTGTTTTTGGAGAGCGCGTGAAAACAACACCCTCTTGATTATTTCACAACGGGAATATTTCGCCCTTAAACGCTTTTGAGATGAGCAACGGGTGTTTTGAGCCGCGTTGGACATGTGCACTGCTGGCGATCCCTCAGAAGCCTGTTGGAGAGGAGCGTAACTTTGCTGCGTCTAGGAGATTCACCGGTGATCCATCATCTATCCAGCGCTGTGCAGGAACCACCGGGCGCGCAGGTGGACGAGGATCCCGTCGTTTCCAGAGCTTAAGCGAGCCTTGCTTGGAGTAATGCCGGGCTCTTGGATTTGGGGTGCGCTGGGCAGGTTGGTGTGGCTCTCCTTACTTGCGCCGAGCGCATTGATAATGATCCTTGTTCCTCCAGCATCTATGGCGCATCCACAACCATGTCAGATTCTGAAGAGGATCGGACACACTGTGAGAGTCGGAGCTTTGCACCTGCATCCTCGAGTATTCAGGCAGGATCATCTCAGCGGGAGAGATGCGGACTGGGATGCAGACAGGGAAACGCGGGAAGAGTGGGACATGGTCATCCAAAGTGTGCGCGAACAAGCATGGAGGGGTATTAGGACTAAAAGCTCAGCGAATAACCCCCACAAGGCCTCCAAAAGTAAAACCGCACTCAAACAAGTGGGTACGGATACTGTGTTTCTACCTCGAGACTCTGTTCTACTCGCTACAGAGACTCTCAATCGAGTGGTGGGGCTTTTACCCTACAACCTCACCCTTGAGATAGTCATGGCTGTGGAAGCAGGACTTGGAGAACTCCCTGCTTTCTCCTTTTCCTCGTCGCCTACATCTGCCAGTGGCGATCCTGTGTCGTTCCTGCAAAGTGTTTGCCACACTGTCATCGTGCAAGGAGTTTCTGCCATCATCGCTTTTCCACAAAACAGGGACGAACTGGTGAAGTTGGAATTTATTTCCTCAACGCTACAGATTCCAGTCATCAGCGTCGTCCAGAAGGTATTCAAACGGCAGAGTCAGGTGTGTTTATGTTCATAATAAATCATTATGTTTTTACTGTCTATTCAGGAAATGATGCTGCAAATTTATTCAGCACCATTTTTCTTTTTTCTTTTTCATGTAGAAATGTAAATAAATGCTGCAATGTTGGTGAACTGCATTAGTGGAATTAGAGGAAACATGTTGATATGTTTGGAATTGAGGAATGGGATTGTTGGATTCGTTGGAAGCATTAATGAATACACTCTTAGTAGTTATTTAAGGGTTTTGGGTTTATGCAACATGGAGAGTATAAATGCGTGATGGCACTCATTGATTACACTTTGCTTCTCAAAAATGTATTTTCCCTTGGATTACTTAATACATATCAGATACAAAAAATAACGTGTACAATAGCCTAATTATTACAAATCGTGTTGATTCAATTTATATTAATAACGAACTGAAAATATAGAATCATTTTAAACGCTTATTTAAGAATTGTCACCATCATCAGCCAGAAAATGTATACAATTTTAAATAACACAGCTGTAAAATATTTTCTTTTTTAAATTAGCATATTCCTCCTGTCAGTTTAATTAAATACATAATTTTAAGAAAATACATTTTCATACTGTATGTCTGTTTTCATATGTTCTCAAATTTGATATTATAGGCTTATATTTTTAAGTTGCAGTCTGATGACAGGTGGTGTTTGGTGGTGTGAGTGAAATTGTAATGTAACTTTTAAAAACTAAACAGTAAAACAAATGCCAGGGTAAATTTTGATGCATCTTTCACATTTAGTGCATAAATATCTCCAGTGCTATTTATAAGTGCAACTGATTTTTTAAGGATTGTTATCAAATGTTCACTATACATTTGCCTACAGTATATCTGGATCTAACTAGCACTGATGGTGATTGAGGTCAGTTGGGGTTGGATATATTTTATTAAATTAATATGTTTATCACAAACCAGTTAACCAAGTGAATCACAAAACATCAATTTAGATGCCTGTGGCACATGGTGTTTGTAAAAATGCATTTTGCTAAACGCCCTGAGGGCTGAGCTGTTTTATATCTGATCTTTTGAAGTTAGCACCATCTTCTGGTCAGGTCTTTGTTTACATGGAGATTTATCCTGTCAGATTTCACTTTGTTTGGAGAAATTTTCGTTGAAGGAGCAAAAACAGACAATATCTGTCTAAAATGTAACTTAATATTAACTTCTTGTTTATTTAACTGTGATATCAATATCACATTTGCAATATGCTTTTTAGGGGGAAACAGCACTTTTGCTCGTGTGATAGCTTATTGCTTAACTATATTGTTATAAATATAATAATCAGGGATTCGTACTGGGGCATTTTTTCTGCATAACTTAATTTTTGAGGAAATGTTTGTTTATTTTGATGGCATTTTTGCCACAAGCTTCCATTCATTTCAGTCCCTGTTGTGTGTCAATCAAGATCCTAGAATTAGGAAATAATAGACTAATCCCATTTTGAGAAAGTAAATGATGTAAGATTAAAACCGTTTAAAAAGGTTTGTAGCCCACTTACAATTTACAGTTAAATTCCTTCCTGAAGATTTACTGATTTAAAATGTATTGATTTCTTCATAAAAAAGTATGTTGTGTTTATAAACCTGTTATAAACAAGCAAACACAACTATATCAGACCATAATAACAACTATATTATTTTACACCGTTTGATTGATTTATCATTTGTCATTCGGAATACCTTTCAGAATAATTTGAAGGATTCAAGGTTGAAAAGACAAGCTATTCTCCACTGGCCCGAAGAACTGGGGTTTATCAGATCAGCCATTTTTAACAATTCATCTTCAAAACTGCTTGAAACGCACATAATTGTATCACCCTCCAGTGCTTTTTTATGACACAGTGGTAATATCTGGCTGTATCCCAGCTTGCAAATCACAGGCTCCTTCAAGATAAAACATATTCCGGATGATGAAGCCACTCAAAACCTCTTAGGGCCCTATCATACACCCGGTGCAATGCAGCGCCAGGTGCGATGCAAGCGTTTTTGCTAGTTTCAGCCCGACGCAGTTATCATTTTCACGTCCTGCGTCATGTTGTTTAAATATAGCAAATGCATTTGTGCCCATTTGTGCGCCCATGGGCTGCTGGTCTGAAAAGGCGCATTGTTGGTGCGTTGCTATTTTGAGGCAACTGAAATAGACTGTGCCATTGACCAACTGAAACCTGGTCTAAAGTCAATGGTGCAGTATTTATTTATTTTTTGTTATTTAAAGGGCACATTAGTAATATGAGCCTATAGGTGGGTCCACAACGCACGTACACTCTGCTTATTACACACACAGGGACACGCAGCAGCACACAAACATGCCAAATATTAACAATAAAAGGAATAAAATGTAAAAGATTAATATTGTGTACATAAAAATAAGCCTTCAGTTTTTCCGCTTGCAAATTCCGCCATGTAAATAGCGAATCCGCCATGGCGCGAGCGCAACTGGCTTTTAAAGGGAATGGGAAATTACACTCTGATTGTTTTTTTGCACGTTACGTCTAAAACACACCCATTTACTCAAGAGAATAGGGACAACCATTTTAGACCATGCGTTGGGTGCGCCGACCATTTTTCCCGTCGTTAAACTAGCAAAAGTGGACTTGCGCTGTGCGCTTTAGACTATGTGCTTAGATCGTTAAAATAGGGCCCTAAGTGTCTCTTCTTAACTTGTTAGTGGTACTTATTGCTCTCCCACTGGTTAAGTCATTGAGATCTCATGACAACTCCTACAGAAAATAAGTCTGACTTCGTTAAGACATCTTGAAATAAATCCCTGGACAGCTTTTCCTTAATCAATTCTGATTAGCCTGTTTTCTGCCATCTCATAATTGCAGCCCCAGGGGAAATTAAACGGCTCCGCTAAGCATTTCATCTGCCAGGGTTTTTTAAGGTCTTGATTTCCTTTGCAGGACAATGTCATGTTATTAATGGCTATTATATAATTAAAACAATGAGATTCCAGATTTCATGTAATAAATGCTGCTGAATCTCCACTGTACTTAGTGGGAAAACGTTTAGAAGTTCTCTTCACATCTCATATACACCGATCAGGGATAACATTATGACCACTGACAGGTGAAGTGAAAAACACTGATGATCTCTTCATCACAGCACCTGTTGGTGGGTGGCATCAATATATATATATATATATATATATATATACGTATATAGAGGCATATATTAGGCAGCAAGTGAACATTTTGTCCTCAAAGTTGATGTGTTGGAAGCAGGAAAAATGGGTAAGCGTAAGGATTTGAGCGAGTTTGACAAGGGCCAGTGGTCAGTATTTATCAAAAGTTGTCCAAGGAAGTGGTGAACCAACAACTAGGGATGTCACTTTATGTTCGAAAATCGATTGCACAATCGGTCACACCAACCAACACAAGTTTCGAAAACGAAAATAGGGAATCGATTTTAACGGTCTTTTCTCGGAGCGCGTCCAGCTCGTCACGATACGCCCGCAGGGAACGCGCGTCACACAGCAACTGCAGGCTCTGACAAACACACATAACAGCAAATTATACTTCTGCATAATGTGTCTCTTTTTACAACAAAACTGTGAATTCTGCCGGTATTCAGACAGTCTCATGTATACAGATACAGATTCGGGCTACGTAGGCGAAATTTGTTTGACATTTCTAGTCGTAAACACAGCCATGTTGAAGCCTGCAGTAATGTTTTTCACTGATGTTATGGCAGTCCTCTCTGCTTATTGTTTTTTGACAATGTTGCAATCCTGTTTGTCATTGTGCACGAAACTTCACGCCAATAAATCAACAGGAATATTGCTGCTATAATTTGGCCTGCCACAAAGCAAAACTGGTACAGGAATGTTGAGGAGCAACAACAACAAGTTTGAGGTCCTCCAAATTCCCCAGAACTCAATCCAATTGAGCATCTGTGGGATGTGCTGAACAAACAAGTCCGGTCCATGGAGCCCCACCTCACAACTTACAGTACTTAAAAGATCTGCTGCTAACATCTCAGTGTCAGATACCATAGCACACCTTCAGGGGTCTAGTGGAGTCCATGCCACTAGACCCATTTCATTTCAGAAATGCAACATTTCTGAAATGAAAATCAAATCATTTAGGCTATTTGTATACATTTCCCCCCTGTTTTACAGACAAGGCTTAAGCCTAGTCGCAGACTAAAATGCATGTTTAAGCTGTTTTAACTGAGATATTTTAAAATATGTAAATAAAATATGTATAAAATATGCTACTTAAATATCCTAATTGAACCATGGCCTAATCCTGGCTTAATCTAAGCCCCTTTTTTCTGAAACCTGGTGTTTGTCTTTAAAGCAGCATGATGCAGTTAAATATAGCATGGAGATGATAAACAAAAATTTTTACTACCGATTTGACTATTTTCAAAGGACTTATCAAGTTTCAAATGCTTTAAACTAGTTTTGAAGTTCTTGCCCCTCTAGATACAATTCTATTTCAATGCATCACAAATTGAACAAGAGCAGATACCGCTTAAAGTAATTGTTTTCAGGGACAGAGAATTGCACAATTGGACATCATGTTGAAAATCAAAATATTTGTTTTCCCCAGAGGAGAATCCACTTCAGAAACTCAATCTGCAAACAGAAGGAGATAGTCCATCAAATCATGCATTACGATAAATATCTGTTGGACCTAAAACTCATGCCTTCCCTTTGTTTGGCAGACAGGAAAAGATGTGCAAAGCCCAAATATTATTGGTCAGGAAATGAGTTTTGGAAGTTTTTGGCTAGAATATAGATATTTGTGTGTGTGTGTGTTGTGATGAATCACAATAAAACACAAGTTGCATGGTGATGTTCCAGTGGTGTCTTCGAAAAGCTGGTGAGAAATACACTGCCTTAAACCAACAACAACAAAAAAATCGCTTTTTAGATTTAAATCCGCAAATGGTTAAGAGTCTATGATTGGATCATTATTGCAGTGATTATTATGTTTGGTCTATTTTTGACCAAAAATATATGCACCTCTAAATAGAAATAAATGTTGTGATGATATTTCCATCAAGAGGTGCATCAATGTTTGGTCTAGATCTTGTATTGTCAATGCAAGAGTCCAGCACTTTGTAAAGTCTCCTTCAGCACATCCCAGAGACTTTCAATGAATTTAAGCTCTGGACTCAGATGTGCCATATTCATGGACATATGGACAGATGGACATATTCATGTGTGAAAAATATTTTTCATGCTCCCTCACAACCATTCTTTCACAGTTTGAGCCTGATGAATCTTGACAATGTCATCCTGAAATATGGCCATGGCGTGTCTTACATGGTTGTTTAAGAAATGAAAAGCTACTCGATTAATTAGGGTTAGAAAAACTGTTGCCAAACATATAACATGCTAGAAACATCATAATCACAGCAATACTGATCCAATCATTGACTCTTAAACATCCGCCTATTTAAATCCAGAAAGCAATTTCGTTTTGGCTGGGAAGTGTATAATAAGAAATGCATCTCTATCACAGTGAAGCATGGAGGAAGAGTGTCATTGTGTGGAGAGCCTTTTTAGCTGCTGGTATGGGTGAGCAAATTCACTTGGTATATTCATTTAATGCTTTAGAGTACAGGAGATTATTGCAAAATGGCTTGCTTCTCACAAATGAAAAGTTTTATCTAAAGACGAATGATCAGATGTTATTTTTCAACAAGACAAATTGCAAAGGCAACCAAGAAGTGGCTTGAGGGCATGTTTTGGCCTGGTCAGAGTACAGATTTGAACCATATAGTGAATATTTGGTCTCACATTAAACTCAAAATAACTGGGAGACATTTTTCAATTTTTCATTTTACTCATGAACTGTTTGATATGAATGCTTGTTGTGAGATATAAACTCGCAATTGCAAGAAATAAAGTCAGAATTGTGAGATAAAAAGTCACAAGTACCTTTTTTATTTTTTATTCTGTGGCGGAAACAAGTAAACTTGTTCTTTACTCTTCTTCCAGTAAAAAGCTATCTGCAAGTTGGAGAAAGATATTCTGTGCTGTTACTTTGTCTACAGTCTTTGTGCAATTCTGTCTAATCTCCTGGCCAGTGATTTGTGATTAAAATGGTTAAGACCATTAAAAGACCACTAAATATTTTGACAGTTTTGGCTTGGCCCATTTTTTTTTAATGGAGAATTGCCTGAACGAGCAGTAGATCAATCTGTTTAAAAAATATATATAATTACACAAGTATAATTAGACAGGCTAGGTTTTAGATTCATCTGACTCCTAAATACAACCCGTCTGCATGTTAAAAGTGCCTTATGAAATTGTTTGATGTCTTTCTTGCCTTGACATATTTTCTATTGAAACTGGGTGGTTTGGGTGGGACATGGGAATTGAACTTATGATTTGATGCAGCACAGCCATGAACCATTGTTGTGTCCCAAATTATACACTATATACACAATGTACTTAAACTACTCACTATGCACTCTACCGTCTAGTGTATGACATTTAGATGGCATGTTTGTCATCCAGCATCTGAGTCTGATGGCTGCAACAGTTGTCCAAATGTGTCTGACATTCCACATTTGTTTTTCCAGTTAAATAAGTGCACTTCTTAATGTTGAGTGCATACACACTTCCCAAACTATTTATACTACAAAATGGCATAAGTATGCCAATTGTTATGCACCTCATGATTTCATTCTTGCTTGTCAGCGGCAGATGTTAGGTGCAGGGACATTCTCAATTAGTGTAGTGCAAGATAAGTCATCAATATTTCTGGTTAATTTTCCCTAAAGTAAGGGATTGTAAATTCAAAAAATGTGTGTCTGCTAAAGGTTAGTTTCAACAACTTTTAGAATCCCAGTATCATATAGACGACCTCAAAGCTAACATGTATAAATAACTAAAAATAACAGCCACAAAACTCCATATAACAGCTAAAGCACACCACACTATTATCATGCTAGTTTTAGCACTGCTGCTGAATATAAAAACAAATAAAGTCTAGATGAATTAGTCAACGTCACTTATTGACCAATTGATGATGGATTGTTGACCAATGTGATCCATCCTTACACAAATTTCTCTGTAATGATATCCTCATTTGTTTCTTCCCAACAGAACCCACTCCATTTCCAGATGGCCATGCAAAATCCTCAAACCCCTCAAGCAGATCTCATCTTCTCCCTGCTGTCCATGAATAACTGGTATGATGTCAGTTTGGTGATGTGTCAACAGATGAACATTTCAGACTTTGTCTTCTTGCTCCATAACAGCTCCAAATTTCATCTGGGCACAGTTCTCAAAATATCCACCAACAGCAGCTCCAAAAGTGACTTTCAAACGTCCCTTCAAGGTCAACTGGAGTCCATCAAAGACTCAACATCTACTATAGTGACCTTTGGATGTGACATCAGGGATATACGGAGAATCTTTACCACCATTGCAAAGTTTGGACTGATCCTTCCTGATTACCGCTGGATTATAGGAGACTCTCAAAACGTGGAGGAATTACGGACAGAGGGGCTACCCTTGGGTCTTCTTGCACATGGTCGTATGGGTGAGCCCTCACTGGATCATTATGTCCAGGATGCTTTGGAGCTGGTGGCGCGGGCGGTGGGAACAGCTGCCACTGTGTCTCCAGAGCTGGCACTGATTCCTGGCATCACAAACTGTATGGCAACGCTTGAGACTAAAAATCTCACATCAGGAACCTTTCTGTCCAGGTATTGTTGATTTTGTATTTGTAATATTTGTGTTATTTAAATAGCATGACTGGCATGCTCCGAATACAAGGGCTGCACTCTTAACAAAAAGTATTTTTTTGCCTCTATGGTTCCGTGCAGAACCTTTAACTGCCATGGGATCTTTCCATTTCTCTAAAGGTTACCTATAGTGGAAAAATGCTCTTTAGATTATTAAATTCTTCTTTTAAGAACTAAACAAAATAGATATTTTCTTTGGGTAACCAAGAACTGTTCTTTGGGGAACCAAAAATTGCTCTTGTAGGCATCACTGTGAAACCCCCCTTTTGGGGGAAAAAAAGAAATAAAATTAAAAGAAAAATAAGAGTGTACATTCTTTCGGCCAAATTCTTAGAGAACATCACATTTACAATGAGTAGAGAAGACAATCTCATAATGCATTGTGTCAGTTTCAAATGACTAAAATAGATTAGTTAAAGAAAATATTTAATATTTTTATGCTTATAAGAGTGTCACATCATTAGCTTAGAAACATGCTAATACTAAACTCCATTGGAAGTAAAGTTTCCTGCACTTAAGGAGTGCTATATGTACGAGACACATAATTGCTGAGGAAGTAGTAATCCATAATTCCAAATCAGTCACTTAAGAGGTTCCATTTCATTTCGAATGCTGTCTTAGAAGGCAGCAGAGAAAGCAGGAAGAGAGATACCCTCTCACTTTCCACCAACCTTTCAGAAAGGTTCGTTTTTACATGATGTAAAATTTGACCATTTTTGACAGACCAAATGAACCATGTCAGAATTCTGATAATCTGTGACTAGTGACTATACAGCACGTCTGCATATTCTATAAGGATTATCCCCTTCATCCACAGCCGAGGAGAGCTTTTTAAGACAGCATATCAAGAGTGTTTTCCTCAACACTGCACTGTCAGGAAACAACTTCACCAACTTCTAACCAAACTGCCTCAGGGCTTAAATTTCACATGCTCAGCACTCAGCACATAACTGATTTAACAGGGTTACCGTTAGCTACACCGTTACAAAAAAAAAAAAAAAAAAAAATCTAAATCGAAGAGAGAAAAATACAAGACACAACAATACCTTTTCCCTAAATTGGAAGGTCAGTCAAGAAGGCTAAATAGTACAGTTTACTAATCTTACTGAATTTACTGAAGTTGCTAATCATTTGAGATGGTCAATCTGCAGATAAATGCTACTTTTAAAAATTATATTTTGAAGAAAAGTAGTAAGCCATGCTGTGATGCTTTATGTCAGGGATGGGCAACTTCGGTCCTGGAGGGCCACTGTCCTGCAGAGTTTAGCTCCAACCCTACTCAAACACACCTGAACAAGCTAATCAGCGTTTTATGATTATTAGAAAACTACAGGCAGGTGAGTTTTATCAGGGTTGGAGCTAAACCCTGCAGGACAGTGGCCCTCCAGGACTGAAGTTGCTTTATGTTAAGAAAACGCAGCTAACTACATAGGAGCCATTTAAGGGGCAGTATCTTATAAGCATTTCAGATGATATAGTCAATTTTATATTTTGCAATTAGAGCAGTATTTATATGGCCCAAAATAACGATCTCATTAAAATAAAAATGTGACAAAAACAGCAATGCATCGGGAAAGTGAAGTCAGTGAAAGTCAGTAATGCCATTTTATATTTACTGCCCAAACTATAGATAATGTAGGGTGGGACTTAAATTATATCTATCAGGATTGGGCTTCATTATTAGAAAGCAGCTATTTACTCTAAGGCCAGGTTTCACAGACAGGGCTTAGGGTGCTTTCACACTGTGCTCGTTCGCTGCGGTCCGAGCCCAAGCGCGATTGTTCCCAGTTTTTTTTATTAATTTGGTGCTCTTATGCACAGCTGAGTGAACAACACAGGTTTACTGTGTGTGTGTGTGTGTGTGTGTGTGTGTGTGTGTGTGTGTGTGTGTGTGTGTGTGTGTGTGTGTGTGTGTGTGTGTGTGACGCATAAGGTGGTTTTCTGCTGCTTGCAAACAAACTCTTTTGAGGAGACAGTGGATTTCCATTAATTTGTTGTCCTGATTCCACGCGCAATGCACGAATACACTGCAGGCTCACTCTTGCTCGTATCCAGAGTAAATCATCAACACTATCATCCCTTACATGCATTTTATTTAACTAAATACATCATAATCAGCCAAAACCTATGCGCAGGTCACTTTTCTTCCTGAACAAGTGCGCACCCAAGTCCGTGTTGCTTTCACATTCACGTGAACCGCAACACGGTTCGAGTGCAACCCAACTCAGAACACCTCCTCCAGGTAGTCTCGGGATCGGCCCAGTGCGCACCCGGGTCCACATGACAGTGTTCACATTAGTGATTTTTCATGTGATCCGTGCCCCGTTCCCAACTAAACAGCCAGTGTGAAAGCACCCTGAGCCAAGACTAGGCCTTGGTTCATTTAGGATATTTAAGTAGCTTTTATAAACATGCCTTAGAAAAATACATTACTGGTGTGCATCTTGAGACAAAACAATGGCACTGACATATTTTAAGATATATCAGTGCAAGTTGGCTTAGGCCTTGTGTTTTGTGGTATTTTAAGTGTAAGTATCTTTCTTGGATGTATCATGCAAAATAAAGGCAACTACATACACGTCCACACCAACACATGACAATGTTCTGTTTGTTGTAAGCACACAATGCTATGTTGTCTGCTGCTTTAAATCCTCGAGCTGTTTAAAGTTAAGAGGCTTTCACACCGGAGGATCCTTTTCATAGTTCCTAGAACTGCTGGTGGAAGTACCAGGATGTTTGGCGTATTCGCACCACAGGAACTAGGAACGATTGTAGTTCTAGAAAATCCTTTTGGAGGAACTAATTGACAGCACTAAACCAGCACTATAGGAACTACCAGTGACGTTAGTGTACACTGATTGGCCGAACGCACGCGAAACACCAACACCCGCCATTTTTAAAAAAGCTATGTAAACACAGATTATATAGCTGTATATTTTTTCAATATAATATATATTGTTTGGGACCCAAAGACAAGATGTTTGAAAGAAGACCCGGAGTCAGAATTATAAATAATTGAAGAAAAGTTTTACTGAAGATAGTTTGCAGTTTCATCAGCAGAAGTTCAGCTTCAAGACTCACACAGCAGTTCGTAGGCCGCCCCGCTTACAGTTACAAAGATCCCAGCACTTATACCCTTCACCAAGGTCTAAGCTATGTCCTTGCTTCAGGTTGCAGTTCCTGGTTGGCTAAGAAAAAGATAAACATAGTAATTTTCCACACATATACAGATAGACTGAAGCATATCTCCATAGATTAGGCACGTCGTGACCTTCCAGGTGGCAGATTTGGGTTGCTGGCCGCCAGCATGTCCAGAACAACAACTCCAATAATACCAGTGGTTCCTTAACCTGTAACCAAGAAGACTAACACACACACACCGACACACAGCTTTTCCAAGGTTGGATTTGGCCAGGCTCTAACTATAAACAGGAGGGTCCTCTTAAAACATCAAGATAATGCGTTCTTTCTCTCAAGGAGAGCTACACTTTAGTCTAACTGGAAAGTAAAGCTTTAACAAAGAAATGGTCCCTTAAACTATTGGCTTCAGTGACCCCTATATGTTTTAATACATTGGAGACCTTTCTCAAACACAAAACAAGTCCCTATTTCATTTCTGGAAGCCAGGATAAAAGCAAGCACTGTTACTGCATTCAGATATCAAATACAGACATTAAAGAATACATGAAAAGAACATTTCAGTGATCACACTGGTAACTTCTATAACAAAGTAAAATCTCTAGAGAAGTCATTCAACTCATTTGATATTTAGAAGGAAGAAATATTGATTAATACCTTGATTATAATCACTCATTACATATACATTGAAGCAGCAGTGGATTCAAATCCACCTCCTTCAATATACTCCAGAAACTAACTCTATGAACATGGAAAACAGTGATAGATGGGCCTCTTAACCTTTACGCTAAGGAGAAAATTCAACGCAACTTTGAGGGGACCAAGCAAAACACAGCTCAGCTAGCAACACTGGACACACAGCAAAAGCTAATACCTTTTCATATACTGTCTACTTTCTATGTATAACAGTTCTATCTAATTACGTATTATGCTGCGTTTCCACCGCAGGAACTTTCCCCAGAAACTAGGAACTTTGGGGTGATACTCGGTGTGTTTACACCGTGTTTCCCCCTCCGAAAGTCCCTGCTCGCGAGGTAGTACTTTTTCAAAGTGCAGGAACTTTCAGGGGTGGGACTTGGGCGCTGAACATGCTGATTGGTTGAGTTCATGCCGCATTTTTATTGGTTGACTCCACGCAGCATTTTATTCAACCACCATCTGTTGCGGTGCGTGCAGTAACAGTCATCTGCTATTCGAATCAACAATGGAGTTTGAAACATACGACCGATGGACAGACGACAAGGTTCAGGCTTTATTAAGCTTAAACGGGTCATATAATGGTACATGCACTTTTACAAGTTGATTGTACTGAAGTGTGTGTTGGCAGTGCCTCTACACAACCATCATATAATGATAAAAATCCATCCAGTGTTTTTTTTTGTTTTTTTTATCTCCTTATACATTTTCCCCTGTCTCAAATCGAGCCGTCAGACCGTGTGATGTCACACGGTCGGACGCCCCTCCCACGATTGTTAATTGACAGCAGCGTTTCAACACAGACTCGCCCTGAGCGAGCTGTCATCATAGTCCGCATTGTTGATATGCTGGAGCAGAATGGCGTCTAAGCGATTGTGGTGTTCTTGGGTGTAATAATGAACACAGCAGTCATTTTGATGTTCCTAAATCCGAACCGCTGAAGACGCAGTGGCTGAGTTTTGTTTTCGAAGGGAATATTCCCCACGATCAACGTCAATGCTTTCATGTTTGCGCGAATCATTTCTCACCAGACTGCTTTATAAACGAGGGTCAGTATAAAGCTGGTTTTGCTAAGAAACATTCCTGCTGTGACCTCATGTCAGTGCTTCAGCCCTGACAGTTGTACCTAACACCGCATAGATAACGTTACGCATCACTGACAAGCCTACATTTACCGGAAAAAAAGTTTTTCATGACCATTAGCTGTAACATCAATCTATCAATGAACTAACGTATACATCAGTAAACACATAGCGTTCGTACCTCACTACTCTACCCTGCCAGTACATACAAAGATAGATCAAAGTGACATTACGTTAACCAACCATTCAGAAACGTCCTGTTCGAGCCTTAATTGACGAACTTTTTTGGGGCCGTCATCTTGTTCCGGGTCCGACTCCAGTTCAAATTGATATGGTTGCACAGATGTTTCCTCAGAGACTCCCACTGCCATTCTTTCTCCAAAATATACCCTCAACTGTTGTCAAGGCAACACTTCACGTGTGTTGTGTCAAAACGCCCCACAGAACAGAGGGGCGGGGTGAGCAAAGCTCATTATCATTTAAAGACACATGCACTTAAATGGCGTGCTGAAAACAGAGCTGTTTTTGACTAGGTAAAATGAGTGTTTTCTTACAATACTAATGAGAATTTTTAATTAAAGTATATTACAAACTTTTCATTTAGACCCTAAAGAATCATATCAACTTGTACAAAAATGGCATTATATGACCCCTTTAAATTCAGAGGATGAAATCCAGTGGGAACTGTAAAGTCGCGCGCAGTCCTACGTCACCGCACTATTTGCCTAATCTTCACGGTACTTTAGACAGCGGTGGAAACGCGGCTAACAACAGGTCTAGGGGAAAAAAAGTTCCTGGGACAAATTGTTCCGGGTAATATCGGTGGAAACGCAGCTTTAGACAGGACTGTTAGACAGATCGTAAACTAATGAATACAGAGAATGGGAGCGCTGTCAAATAAAGGTCTGCCGTGCCGTCAAAATAAAAGTTACAACAACAAGCTTGACTTAAGTCACTTAAGAGTTCCTACTGACGATACTACGAATGGAACCAGGTTCCTAAGGAAACCATTAGTTCTCGGGGAACCACCCTGCTGGCTACTTCCAAGAACTAAGCTCCTAGAACTACCCGATGCTACCCGAAAGCCCCTTTAGATGGATTCTGATTTTGCTGTCAAAGCTTTTATCGTTCCTCAACAGGGAAAAATGATTCTGAAAATGAACAATATAATTTCTCTGTGTTGTTTTAGTTGTGGTGTGGACTCTGCTATTCTCATATAGAATGATTATTAAAACGATACAGATATAGTTATAGTTCTTGGTGTGAACAGGCCTTTGGATCAGAGGCGTTTTGTTATAAAAGCAAATTAGGTTTATTTTGATTTGACGTTGTATTTGCTTTAGAATTAGACTGAATTGGATAAAATCTATTTTCTCTTGATTCTCAGATACATGGCCAACACGTTGTTTGACGGCCTGAGCGGCTACATCAGTGTGCAAGAGGAATCTACCATCATCTCTGAAAGCCATCACTTCATATGGAATCTACAGCATGACCCAATAGGCAAGCCCATGTGGACACGTCTCGGTAACTGGAAGCAAGGCAAAGTGGTAATGGATTACGGTGTTTGGCCTAATAAGAGACAGTCTCTGCCAGGGGGAGACTGGCGGCATTCCTCACGTCTGCACTTGCGAGTCGTCACCCTGGTAGAACACCCGTTTGTCTTCACCCGAGATGTTGATGAAGAAGGTTTGTGCCCGGCTGGCCAGCTGTGCCTTGACCCCCAAACAAACGACACAGCCTTGCTGGAAAGTCTTTTTCAGGGTTTGCAAAGTGCCAATGACACTGTGCCCATGGAGTTTAAAAAATGTTGCTATGGCTATTGCATTGATCTTTTAGAGAAGCTGGCAGAGGACATGGGGTTTAAGTTTGACCTCTACATTGTGGGAGATGGGAAATACGGAGCTTACAAGAGCGGTCGCTGGTCAGGGCTGGTCGGGGACCTCATGAGCGGGGCTGCGCATCTGGCTGTCACTTCCTTCAGCATCAACTCGGCACGCAGTCAGGTCATTGACTTCACCAGCCCGTTCTTCTCCACCAGCCTGGGAATCCTTGTCAGGACTATGGATACTGCTGCACCCATTGGCGCCTTCATGTGGCCTCTGCACTGGAGTATGTGGCTGGGAATATTTGTGTCTTTACATCTGACGGCCGTGTTCCTGACCTTGTACGAGTGGAAAAGCCCTTTCGGGATGACCCCAAGGGGGAGGAACAGGGAGCGTGTCTTTTCTTTCTCCTCTGCACTAAACGTTTGCTACTCAATCTTATTCGGCAGGACTGCCGCCATTAAGCCGCCAAAGTGTTGGACCGGCAGATTCCTCATGAACCTCTGGGCCATTTTCTGTTTGTTCTGCCTATCAACGTACACAGCTAATCTCGCTGCTGTAATGGTTGGTGAGAAAACCTACGAGCAACTCTCAGGTATACATGATCCCAAGGTAAGAGTAACTTGTGTATTTCAAATGGTTAAGAGGTTGAAAATATACTTACTGGTTGCTGAATATGGTCCTCTTGCTTTTCAAGCTCCACCATCCATCACAAGGTTTCCGCTTTGGAACTGTTCGGGAGAGCAGCGCTGAGGACTATGTGAAAAAAAGCTTTCCAGAGATGCATGAATACATGAGACGATACAATGTCCCTACAACCCCTGATGGAATAGATCATCTTAAGTAAGTCGTAATCGTTATTGCAGAGTGGCATCGACCACTGAAGCAGCACTAATTCACTGGATGCCCTCTACCATGTCCTTCTTTAGATGGTTTTCCCTTCTTGCTATGTTGTACAAATCCATGTGGTTTCACCGGACAAGACTAGGAATGAATAGACTTGTTTGACTGATGTTTGAACTGTGAGAAAACGCATATCCCTACTTGTATTCCTGAATATATAGTTGTAAGTCTAAGATATAAGTCTATATTGTATAAATCAGAATGTATATTTATAAATCCTAAATATATAAATGCATATGTCTACTTATGGCCTGAATTTTAGCACAGGATTGTAAATATTGCTCATACTTTTACTCATTCCAACAAGTTCCAAGCTTATAATGTGCTAAATTTCTTATTAGCATGCAGGCTAAATGAGTAAAGTAATTTATCCAGATAAACAGATTAAATCAATAATTGAAAAATCTTGCTGTCAGACTGTAACTCCACAAACAGCATGAATGAATGCACTCGAGTGCAAACGCGTCTTCCCTCTCTTTCATGCGCAATGAGCTGTGTGTAAAGCATGTTCTCACATATTAGGGTGCTTAAGAAAAAGGATCTACCACCCACAGTTGATTTTGATATCCTACTGTAGGTATTAATTGTGACTTTTTATCCCACAATACTGATTCTGATATTAACTGGCAATTGTGAGTGATAAAGTCCAAATTGCGAGATGAAAACTTTTTGCATTTGTGAGAAGTCACAATTATCTTTTTTATTGATTGATTGATTGATTTACCTAGGATAACAAAATCACTTTTCTTAATTAGCAATTAACTGCTATAGTGAATAATTATTTGCAGGAATTTAGCACATTATAAGCACATCTATCTATCTATCTATCTATCTATCTATCTATCTATCTATCTATCTATCTATCTATCTATCTATCGTCTGTTGTCTGTCTGTCTGTCTTTCTATCTATCTATCTATTGTCTGTTTGTCTATCTATCTATCTATCTATCTATCTATCTATCTATCGTCTGTTTGTCTGTCTATCTATCTATCTGTCTGTCTATCTGTCTGTCTATCTATCTATCTATCTATCTATCATCTGTTTGTCTGTCTATCTATCTATCTCTCTATCTATCTATCTGTCTATCTATCTGTCTGTCTATCTGTCTGTCTGTCTGTCTATCTATCTGTCTATCTATCTATCTATCTATCTATCTATCTATCTATCTGTCTGTCTATCTATACATCTGTCTGTCTATCTATTTATCTGTCTATCTATCCGTCTGTCTATCTGTCTGTCTATGTCTGTCTATATCTATCTATCTATCTATCTATCTATCTATCTATCTATCTATCTATCTATCTATCTATATCTATGTACCTACCTGTCTATTGTCTGTCTGTCTATTTTTCTATCTATCGTCTGTGTCTATCTCTCTCTCTCTGTCTCTCTCTCTCTCTCTATCTATCTATCTATCCAGCCGTCCAGCCGTTATAGCTATATATTCAAAGAAAACATGTTTTATTTGTTGATACTTTCTCTATACATACACAATCCTATTTTGTTGTTGTCATTGTTATTTTAGAAGTTATGGCCAACAAGTTGTACAATTGGGCTTTTTAATACATGTGCATTTAATTGTAGGAATGACCAAAGCAAATAAGTCAATGGCAAGAGTTTTCGACGTCACATAAGTGTTCGACAGGCCACACTTAACTCAATTTTAAAGAAGTTTTCCTCCTTTCGTATCCTCTGTTGCAAGTCTGAAACTTCTCTTTTGAGTTTCCACAACCTTCAGGATATGATTTGATGCAGCCCTCAAATCAGACCACATACTCCAAAATATTGCCACAGTGTATAATTCCTTCAAGCAGGGCAGAATGAATAGATTTCAGGAGAAGTAGATGAAATTTGCAACATTTCCCTAAGAAGGTTAGCAAGGTCTCTCCTTTTTCAATCAATCCAACACGTGTTTTTGCAAGATAACATTTTGAATTGCATAGGATAAACAAGGATGCAACTGCTAGTAGTAAAGTCAGGTTATAGACTTTCGATGTTCCCTTCTATGAGTATGAATAGGTAGTTGGTTCTAGTAGTTTTAATTCATTGTGAGGACTTCAGGACTAATAGACTGATTCAACGATCAAAAGTTCATATTGTGACTACATGATATTGTACATCCACCAAAAAAAAAAAAAAAAAAATCCTGAATGCAGCAAATTTTGTCTGTGTGTCACTGTATAATAGCAAACTGTTTGATACTATTCCAGGGATGATCCGCAAAAGCTGGATGCTTTTATAATGGACAAAGCTCTTTTAGACTATGAAGTGTCTATTGATGCAGACTGCAAAATGCTGACAGTGGGAAAGCCATTTGCAATTGAAGGCAAGTAAATTAACGTTTCTTACTCGCTTGGTATTGTTTATGGGTTACAGAGTGAATGAACTACTGTGCACATGCTGCTCTAATAGCTAATATAATAATAATAATAATAATATAAAAAAAAACATTGTCCTTCTGTTCACAGGCTATGGCATTGGGCTCAAACAGAACTCTCCTCTGACTTCAAATATCTCTGAGTTGGTCAGTCAGTACAAATCTGATGGATTTATGGACACGCTACATGATAAGTGGTACAAGGTGGTACCCTGTGGTAAAAGAAGCTTTGCAGTCACAGAGGTAAGTCATGATACAAACTGAAAATCAGAAATGCATTCAGTTTGAAGTTCACTCGATAAAGCTGTTAAAATATAGGATTGATATATTTAGGCTATTAATATGCACAATTCAGGGCTGGGACTTATGGAAGGGCCTGTCTTTTTTAGGACTGCAACTAAAAAACCTAAATCAACTAAATCATTTTTCTGACATTTGTTTATGAGTGTGTGTGCATGTGTGTGTGTGTGTGTGTGTGTGTGTGTGTGTGTGTGTGTGTGTGTGTGTGTGTGTTAGTGTTTGAAAGAAGTCTCTAATGCTCATCCAGGCTGCATTTATTTGATCAGATATACAGTAAAACAGTAATATTGTGAAATATTATTACAATTTAAAATACCTGTTTTCTATTTGAATATATTCATTGCCTCATATTCTTCAAATGTTCATACTTTTTTCAGGATTCTTTGATATAAATAAAGTTTAAAAGATCCTTTTTTTTTTTTTAAATATATATTTTCGTAAGATTATTTACTGTCACTTGTCAATTTAATGCGTCCTTGGTGAATAAAGGTATTAAAATTATATCAAAAGAAATACAACTTGTGGTACAAGTAGGATTAAATACAGCTACTTTTAAAACTTACATTTAACAACCAACAACATTTTATCCTATTGAAACATTTCAGATCTCACTTTCGTTATGATTTACTCACCCTCATAATCATGCGTTATTTTCTTTCTTCAATCAAAAATGTATTGTTCGCTCAATTTAGTTTAAGGGATTTCAGAGATTGGCTGGAGAGGAACATTTTCAGAGAATAATGGCAATGATTTGTTCCTCACACACAAGACTTGGAATATAGCACACAAGTCATTTAAACTACTTTTATGATGCTGTAATTTGGTGTGTGTGTGTGTGTGTGTGTGTGTGTGTGTGTGTGTGTGTGTGTGTGTGTGTGTGTGTGTGTGTGTGTTGTTTGTTTGCCAATAAAAATGCCTGGCTACTTAAGTTGTGCAGAAGATCTCCTTTTGTGTTTTGCTAAATAATACGGGGTTCTTTGTGAGGGTGACTAAATGATTAAGTTCATTCATGGGTGAACTATTCCTCTTTTCTAACCTTGACTTTCCGTTGTCATTCCCAGACTTTACAGATGGGGATAAAGCACTTCTCAGGGTTATTTGTCATGCTATGCATTGGAGTGGCCCTGTCTCTCCTCACCACACTGGGTGAACACATTGTCCATCGCTGGCTGATACCCAGAATACCAGAGTCGTCACATTATAAGTACTGGCTCCACACCAGTCAAGTATGTGCATTTGTAGAGTTATAGGCTGGTTTTATTAAACATAATTACATGTAAATTTGGTGACACGTTGTAGCAGTAAGGGAATGATGTTCCTCATTTATTCACTTTGAAATTCTCAGCACTTCTTCCCTGAATAATACTTAATTTAATTGTTTTTCAGAGATTACATCGAGCAATTAACCCGACTTTCAAAGAAGACAAATTACAGACTGTTGCAAAACCGGAGAAAAGGTAAACTGCTTTTAAATACTGTCTAGCATTCAAGCAACATTGAATTCAAGTCCTGAAGTAGTGTCATTCTCGGATAATTGTGCTTCTTTCAATTTAAGTAAACATTTTCTATTCAGCTTTATTTCTATTAACAAACAAGTTTTTTCATAGTTTTAGTTAACTCTGCAATCAATATGAATTCTTTCTTCCAGGACACAAAGAGAAATTTTGAAGAATGTTCTTGTTCATCTTTTTCTTGTAATTACAATAAATAGGAGCTTTCACACTTCTAAAAATGACATAAAGCACCATTAAGTATCATACAATTAGTCACATGACTTGTGTGCTACAATATTAGTATAAGTCTTTTGAAGGCATTATTTGTTGTTCTGATTTTTATTAGACCAATTTTGTGAAACAGATCAGGCAGTTCATTAAAAGATTTGACCCACAAGAACAATTCATTCATGATTTCTGCATTTCTCATGAACACGACAAGGAAAGCCAGGTTAGATTTGAAGATTTTCATTGACAGTTTCTCACCCAAAGATATAATATGCCTTCAGAACACTTAAAATAGCACACAAGTAAAAAATAAATTAGTTTTGTTGCATATGCATGGAAAAGTGCAACCCTTCTTTCAAAAATTCTCATATGGATTTGGAATGACATAAGTTTGAGTAAATGAATACAACTAGTACTTTGCATAACATGCTTCCTAAAATGTGTATTTATATACTGATATTGTGATATCATTCTTGTCCCGACTAAGTTGCAATGTTGGAAACAACCAACAAATGCCATGGAACTCTTTGGGAACTTCCAACAGCAACAGGCAAAAACTGTCCAATCAAGAGGGACAACAAAATGACCTGGAATGTTCACATTGTAAAGAACTGCTGTCCCCACAGGAGAAGAGACAGCTTCCATTACAGGCCACATCTAACGGAAGAACCGACTTGCTGGGCCTTGCCCAGAACCCAATAGTACAGGAATTGACAGATCTGGAAACACAAATCCAGCTTATCAAAAAGCAACTGCAGCTTGCCATGAAGAAGAAAAAAGATCTGGAGCAGTATCAGAAGACAGAGACGTCGACCGAGTCCTAGACTTGTGGGAAATATGGCTGGAGTTTTATAGGTTACATTGTTCAAAGGCTTGGACCTACTGGGTGATTATTTCAATTGCAGCTCCTAAGGGAAGCAAGACTTTCTCAACACATTCTCTGAAGTCCTTTTTTATTTAGTTTTTTTATTTTTATTTTTATTCCTCATTGAACCGAACCTGAAAAAGGGACAGAGGGAGTCAAATTGGATATAAGCAGTGTGTATTTCTGTATTCCCAGAAATTGAATTCTGAGGATACCTTGTTTTTATGTGGGGACGAGAAAAAGACAGTGCATAACTGCCTAAAGGGAAGACATTCATGTGTCAAAATGACATTTATTTTAGGTGTCAAACTGTGATGTATGATAGCGTCTCCTGCATATTGATTCTAAGAAGAAAGCCACACCGTTGTCTCTGGAGTTGTAACAAGAAAGAGTTAACCTTGAACACACACCGTTAACCTTGAATGGTTATGTTTCTATAAATTAAAATGTCTTTGAGATATGTTTGTGTGAGATTTATTGCTTTCAAATCTTCAAAAATTAGTTTCAAGTGTCTTTTTCAATATAATGAATTAATTTGGATGAGATCTGGTGTGACCATGATAGGAATCATAAGGAAAGTAATGGTTCTGGTTTCCAATTCTGATTCCAACTAACATTTCCAGTTCATTTTTTTTTTAAGTGAAGGATGAGAGAGGACCAGGCTTGGGACATTTATGTTGTTGTTTTGTTTTTGTTTAGCGAAGGGCGATGGGGTGTATGTGATGAGCAGGGTGGGGCCGAGAGCCGTGGGAGCGGAGCAAAGCCAGTGGAGCGATCGTTAATGTGTCACACCGGTCTCGAGTCCCACGGAGGAGCTCCGGAAGGATAAAAAGAGAAGAGATGACAATGAAGGACGAGAGAGGACCAGGCCTGGGATATTTATGTTGTTGTTTAGGCGGCAGTTGTCCATGAGGGGCTGCCGCTTTTGTTTTGTTTTTGTTTTGTAATTAAAGTTACGTTGAACATTCAACCATCCCGCCACCTTCTTTCCTGAACTTTGCTACACTGGTGCCGAAACACAGGAGGAAGGAGGAATGCGCTGTCAAAGAGCCCTTGTCGCTGTTGGAAATCTGTGGTGCCATCGAGGAGTGACTTGCCGAGAGGGACGGATGAAATCATTGCTTTCTGCTTGAGCATGAGAGGGACGGCTGCCATCGGAAGGAGCCAGAGGAGTTGCCACAGTTTGATGGGGTCTGCTCCTGTCCGCCATATGGGGAAGAGCAGGCAGAATGGAGCGGGACTCGCTGCCGGATACCGAGATGGAAGGAGTGGTCGCCTCCAGTCAGAAGACGGTGGAGTTAAGGGCCGTCCACAGAGAGATATCCAGTGCCACCACCATTGCAGAGGATTTCACCCAGCTGGTGAAGGACCGGATTGAAGTACGTTTTGTGAACAGGACCAAGATTTGTTTTCTTCTTTTTCTTTCCTCTGTCTCTCTGTATCTTTCTTTCTCCTTTTCTCTCTCTTCGTCTATACTTACCCCCAGGTACTGCGGCCACCATGAAGGCCATGAAGCGCAGTCTGCGAAGGGCGATGGGGTATATGTGAAGAGCAGGGAGCCGTGGGAGCGAAGCGAGGCCAGAAGAGCGTGGAGCGACACCTGCGAGTCACACCAGTCTTGAAATCCACGGAGGAGCTCCGGAAGGATAAAAGGAGGAGTGATGACAGTGAAGGATGAGAGAGGACTAGGCCTGGGACATTTATGTTGCTGCTTTGTTTCTGTTTATGCAGCAGTTATCCATGAGGGGCTGCCGCCTTACTTTCGTTTTGTGATTTCTTTATTTTGTCATTAAAGTCATGTTGAACGTTTGCCGGTTCCTGCCTCCTCCTTCCCTGAACTATAAACTTCTTTACAGTAATATTTACCACTAAACAACAAAACTTTGAATACATCTAAATTTAAAAAATATCTAAATTGTAAGTCTAAATTAAGTACACATGATGAAAATGTGTCAGTTCCAGTTTCCCCCCCTCAATAGAACCAGTTCTGAAGAATTCTGTTGAATTTAAATTGCACGTATATATTGGACATTTCCATTATATCATCACAAGATGTATACAGGGACATACCAAAACAGCTTAGAAAATTATATATATATTTGTTTGGAAAGAATTACAAAGATATTTCTAATGTTCTTGGACTCTATAAGCCTTCACTTCTAAATGGAAAAGACTTCGAGGTTAGTGGCGCACCTCATCTGGAAAGTTTCAAAACATTCCAGAAAAGCTTTAACAGAACTACAGGCATCTCAAGCACCTGCTAAGGTATTTGTTCATAATTCAACAATAAGAAAGAGTGTGCAAAAACCGCAGTGTTGGCAGAGTGAATCTATGGTGATATCTGTGTCTGTCTAGCCAATTATTAGTTTTACAAATATTCATTTACTTTTCACAGGGTTAATTATAGGGAGTCTATGTTAACTATTTGAATTTAAATGTTTTCATGTGCAACATTTCATTTTGAAAATGAACAACCATTTTGTTCTCCAAATATAAATCATAAGAGAATATCAAATATCGAAAACCTTTTCGTGCCACTGAATGTATGATAATGCATACAAATCTTATTCTGTAAAACTTTATGGTGCTTCAAAGGCCGTAAGAACACAAGCAGGCATGATACGATTTTCAGCAGATGTTAATTATCGCATAGACTGAAGGCAAAGATGGCTCCTCTGTGGCATAGTTAAACCACCCTATTCCTAACCCGTCTACAGCTCACTGCTGCTTCAGAGCCCTCGCGCATGAACTGTCTGCATCTAAACCCCTCGAGATATTTATTAGAGATTTAAGTCAACTTTTCATTCTCTTTGTATAATAATGACTTGAGGCTGAAGATACTGAAATCAGGCTCTAAGTAACATGATTGTGTTTCTCTGACAGAAAAAAAAAACACTGCTACAATACTTTAGAACGATAGTTCACCTCAAAATGAAAAGTTTGTCAATTCCTTGTTTAAATATCTGTTAATGCCTTTGCGTGGCATTGTCAGATTGGATAACTTTTGTTTTAGATCACAGATCTACTGACATTGTGATTCATTGGTCCGTTAATGACTGCAAGTCATTCAAACCCTGAAGCAGAAAACAATTCTCTCAAACTCAACGCACAGCTGGCATGAGGATTTGGTGCTGGTGGGCAATGATTTGTTTACTCCAAACATATTGCTATGTATTCAACTTTTTGTTTTTTATTCGCCCATATAACTGGAGAATAAAACTTTTTTACAGACTGTTCTGCTGAAATGTATTTTATTTGGCATATAGATCTATTGTGAAGAGGGCAGGTAAGTTAACTTTCAAAGAGTTCAAGTTCCGATGAGTTGTTTCTCATCAATAGATTGAGTAAACCATGTGCTCAATGTTGTTCATTAAAGTGTGGTGTTCATTAAAAGCACATCATTAATGTTACTTGATGAAGAATGGGGTCATGTTTTAGTAGCTGTTCAACTGGATAATTCCAAGAGTTCAAAAGAGAAACTTTCTGGAAAATGTACAGTTGACAGCTGTTCAGAGCACTGGTGTATCAAGAAGAGAGTTATTCAAGCAAAAGCTTAATACCATCTATAATGCTGGAACATTTTTCATAATAATCCTATTATTGCTTGGAGGAAAAAACGACAGACAAAGGTGGTGGTGATAGATATGAAAAGAGCAGTTGCTGGATTTAAGACTGCAATGCTGAAAGTTATTTTGGCCAGAAAAGCATAAAGTAAAAGCTGTAAAGTTTATAAAACAATTCATTAATTTCATTTTCATCATAACTAATATGAAAATTGCATTTAATCTTTTTTGCTAAGTAGCACTATTTTCTTTCTTTCCGATAACATATAGCAGGTATGCAGATGCTTGAGTTCCTGGGTTCCACAGTTTTCTAAGAAACTTTTTGAAAACTTTGTATCTCATGACAGTAAATTTTTCAGGAGTGTGGAATGGATTTTTCCCACCTCTCACATTTATTTTAGGCACATGGGTCTTGCCCAGAGAACCACACAGTACAAGACCAATTTTTATTGAAGCTTTATGAAGCTTCTTAAGGTACTGGGCAGATTGGATTGCAATAAAATATATAATCTGAATATAGCATTTAAATTAACTTGGGTTTCTTAAAGCTACATAATGTACAGTTTTGTTCGAAATTAACCCAATTTAAATAATGAGCAAAAGGGGAAAGCAAAACTGTCTGTGATAAAAAAAACGAATCAACATTGTCTTGCCTTTTCAGAAATTAGCTTTCATATCAGATTTGATGTCCATTGTTTGTTTCACAAAACAATGTTTATGTTGGTAACAATGTCAATCTCTACTTTGGTCTATTTGCCTATAAAATGGTCAAGTTATAGGCTAATTGTGTCAATTAGTCAGACATAATGATTGCTAATTGCAATCATTATGTCTAATGTCAGCATTTTCAAACTTTCGTAATGTTATTTTAAAACACTTGTTTTTAACAAATCAAAACACTTACCTGCTCATACGAGATATTTATTTTAAGATGTCCGTATTTGTATAATTATTTCATTTATTGAGTCTTGATGTCGTTTGTGAGATTAGCATGTAACCATGAGCGTAGTGATCAAGCCCTCATATTAATCCGCGCAGGAGTCGAACTACTCACGTAATGACCAAAACAATGTTCATCCGCAAGAAACTTGTAGTTTTATGCTTCAACCGCTAGAGGGCCAAAATGATTGTAGCTGATCTGCAAAACAAGTACAGTGTATGTAAATCAGTTCATATTTTATGCTTTTTTTTGTTGTCTTCTTGAGATGTATGCATTTACTAGAAAACAATACATCATTCTTGAGGAATGTTGTGCTTTGTAACTTTGCAGACATCATGCTCAAACAGCAGCAGAAGTATTAAAAAAAAAGTAAAAAAAAATATTTGTACAAAAAAAATGCGTAATAGGACACCTTTAAACACCACTTGGCTGAAAAAAAAAGTGTTTTTAACTAAAGTGGTAGTAATAAGATTAAAAACATTCTTGTCATCACATCATTTTCACAAACTATATTAACATTCTTGAAAATGAAGCCAACTCAAGTTATTGGACTCAGCTACAGACTATTTATTTGACAGACTACTCAGGAAAATATATTTAGCATTTCAAATGAAATGCCAACTTTAAAGAAAAAACAAAACACAAGTCGAGAATAACAGGTTATTCAAACAGTGTTGTGTATTACATGCTGAGTACATGGCCATTCAAAGATGCCCGAGGAGAATCCGATACAACGACGTGTAACAATTCAACATGTTTTCTTTCAAACTCACACCAAAAAATAGGTATACCAAAAACATTCCTGGAAAATCAGCAGGCAAAGTCGATCAAAATGCTTTATACAGATAACAAAAAGAATACAAAATGATCTTTGTCCAAAAATGTACAGGAAAAAAATCGAAATAAAATCATTCTTTGTACAAATACCACATAACAACATCGATATTTGAATTACATTATATATATAGACTGTATATATTTACTTTGTGATGTAAAACATGACAAAGAAGGCAGAAATCTGGACATGAATTGAGCAGTGTTGACATTATGAGGGAAAGCTACAGCACTCTCTTATACAAAATGTACAAAACAGCTGCTTCTAGGTACAACTAGTTACAACATAATACTGTCTTTTTTCTTTCTTTCTTTCTTTTTTTTTTTACAGTATGCCACAGTACAAAAAACTTTTTGTGCCTAGAAGTGTTGAGGTGAAGCGAAAGTGACTCTGTGCTGCCCCCTTAGTCATGTGACTTCAGTCATGGACGCCGAATGGTTCTGAAAGACAAACACAATTGGATTCAGAGTCGTGCTGTGCCGTTGCAGATGGTAATACACATTTGGCTTGTCACTTAAATGCTTATTACCCATCAGGCGCATTTAACTGAAACACCAGAGAGACACGTGTAATTTCTCAATGCCAATTCCTTCAATTATTGTACTTGTCCAGATCGTGACTGAACACATGATTTTCCTTGTTTCCCAAACACAGTGACTTGCATAGCCAGCTCTAACATGCTCTAGGGTGTTAAGCGGGAGTCCAAAGCAAAGGAGGATTACTCTGACCCACATCTGTTACTCAGGCGCTCCAGGTTTTTCACTGGCTGGCTGTCAACAGAATCGTCTGACAAGACATTCCCTGCTGAAAACAGTGTCGGAATGAAGCAGCATTGGAACTCCCTGCTGTATGATGTGACAAAATGCATCTTTGTGGAGAATAAATGGACAAACTCAAAGCCTTTTTTTTTTTTTGGGGGGGGGGGGGGGGGGTGGAAATTTCAGTCGGGTTTACAAAACGCAAGGCAAATTCCAGCCAGACTGAAACTTATGTTGGGAATACTGCTGAAGGTGAATACTGGGAATACATATTTCATGATTACAAATTTACTAAATTAATTTATCACTAATTATTGTGTAATATCCTGACGCTATCAGATCCCTCTCAATTTATACATCATTTAGTCTCGGAACCAAGGATATTATAGTTAACTTAAACTTAAATCAAACTAACTAACTAACTAAAAATGTTTTTAAAAAAATGTGTATTAGAAAATTGTGTAAGAAATTTCATAAAAACATGCATGTTATTGGGTTCTATAGAGTTTTGAAAAGTTTAACGCGTTTAAATTTCACACATGGCTCATGGCGTAAGACACTGAACAGCTTGGCATGACACAATGGCTAAAAAATGTCAGTCTGCATATTTATATATACCAACAATTGCAACAACAAAAATATAATATAGAATAAATAATATATAAATAAAGCAATTGCAGACAAAACAGAACTTGTCATGTGTGAACAACTAACTCAACCAAAGTATCTTGATAGCAAAATGCATTGCGGTGGACTGAAAGTCAGTGATAATGGATATGGAAAGTTACTAGTATGCCACAATGATGTAGTCATTAATAATAATAATTTAGCTTAATTTGCTGGCATTTCTCAGCAAATATTGATATACGCGACATGATAGCGAAGTGAAAATAACTAAACCACATTGTGCCTGCAATGTAAGTTACTCTATATTAAATGATTGTTTATATAATGGTTACATTATGTTTATGCTGTTGTACTGAATATCAGCATGAGCTCATTCTAACGATGCCAACAACACTCTTGGTTTTGTGATATTCCTTAAAGAAATTACTTATTAATGCAAGTTATTATAAAATGCACTCTAAAAATGCACTCTAAAAGGTAATTCAGGGGACCTGTTACCACAACTTATATAAATGAATGGTTGCAAGTTAAAAATTCTAATTTATTGTTGCAAACATTATTTTATCGAGTTCTGTTGATATAATAATGCTGATCATTACATCAACTTAATATAGTCTGTAATTTAAACTCAAATGTATGCGTTAACCGCCTTTTTTGTTATTAGGTTGTAGTAACGTAATGAAATTGTATTGATAACTTTGGAAATTAGGCAGTGGATTTCTAGTTCCCAGTATGCTTTGCATAGGACTGGATAAGGATAATAAATGTTGGAATGAAGTGTTAATTTATTTGTTTTTAGTGAAGGGAAAGACCTGTTTGAGTTTAATTCTGTAATGTAGAAGTTTTTGTGGTTACCATTGTGGTGAAGAGTAGATACATGAAGGTAAACACTACATTGACTCTATAAGCACAGACTGCGCTAATGCCAGTGACAAGTAATATCTAACTTGTTCATTAAATATACATGTTAAATAAGTTTTGTTAGCATGTGCTGTGATAGCTGTTGATTTGAACTGATACAGTCAACTGGTTCCAGGGCTACAAATCTAGTAGTTGAAACAACTTAATTTTTTTGAGTAATCAACTTAAAAATCTGTGTTTATGCTACAAATTATTAAGTTCCTCTAACTCAATGTAGCTTGTTGGTTGAACATAAATTCAATCAAAGTTGTCTTAACTCAAAAACATTGATGCAAACTATTGCGTAAATTTTGTTGTTGTTGAGCCAACACATTATTTTTAGAGTGTGTGTAAAATAGCAAGAGCTGATTGTGCTGAGACCTGTGCGCTGAGAGTCTCCAGAGGGCTTTCCACACGAGGGAATGTCATCAAGGGAAGACCGCGGTAATCCTCCTGCTTCTGTTTGGTAGGAGTGGAGAGGGTCCCTTTGAAGTTGTTCACTACACAGATTCCCTACAACGAGAAAGGAACTTTTTGAAGATCGGGATGGTTATCATATCGACTAAAGCAAAGTCATGAAAAAACTTTATTTCTCAATATAAATTTGTAAAAATAAAAAATAAAAAAATGTGATCATCCAAAAAAAATTTATTTGTGGAAATAAATAATAAAGTGGAATTTAAGGATTTTGAAAACTACAGTGGAAGGGAAGATTTTCAGTAATACTTAAGTCAAAAAATATGGCGAACAGAAAAGCTAAGTTAGCATTGGTCGGTAATGTGGCGGAGCTTAACAATTATTATTAATAATAATAAATGATAGTTGTAAGATATTTTATTGTCTATGAAAGAAGCTGCATTATATTTTCAAAAATACAGTAAAATCTGTAATATTGCGAAATACAATTTAAAATAATTGGTTTCTACTTTAATATATTTTGAAATGTATTTTATTCCTGTTATGCAAAACTGAATTCTCAGCAGCCGAGAATCATGTGACAGCTATTACGGTCTTCAGTGTCACATGATCCTTAAGAAATCATTCTAATATGATGATTTGCTGCTTAAAAAAAAACATTTCTGATTATTATTATTAGTTGGAAACAGTTGTGCTGCTTCTTATACAGTATATACAGTATGTATTCAGGATTCTTTGATGAACAAAAAGTTTAAAGGAAATGTTCAAAAAATGTTCATCCAAATACTTTATTTTTTACTATATTAATACTTTATACAAATATATTTTTTAAAAGCATCATGACAACCAAGATAAAAAATGTTTTACCAATTAGCAGATTTTATGATGCATCACGTTATTTACTAACGATATCACTTTAATATACAAGTAAACCACTACAGAGCACAATATTGTATTTTGTATATCAATACAGGGGAGAAAAAAAACAAAAACAATCAGAGACAATAAAATACATATTTAAAAATGAGAAAATATAGATTTTTTTAATTATTTGAGTTAAACAATGACAGCAAACTATGAAACCCACCAGAAAAAGAGCTACGGAGCTTCCTAATATGAAGCCAGCAATAACGTCAGAGCAGTGATTGCGGTATTCTGATACCCGGTTCAGGCCGCTGAGGAAAGCAGCGCACATGATTCCCAGACAAAGCACGGGCTTGGCCAAACGACTGCTTTTCGTCTTGATGGTGCTTGTGATGTACATCTGAAACAGGCAAACGCACACACACGTGCGCACACTCGTTAAGGACCCGATTAATTCACTGGATTTGTTGTGCAGCAGCAGGTGACTGTGAGGAGATTCAGCTTAAATAAACACACAGCGCTTGCTCCACCTCAGGGAAATTATGGCCAATTATAAGGAACAGAATCCGAGTAAATAACCTCGTATACCCATGAAAGAGAGATAAAGAAAAACCACAAACCTTGGCAATTCAACATCACTAATCAAACAATGAAACGCATTAAAGGCAGGAATCAGTGAGAGAGTGAGAAATAAAATAAATTGACAAAATGTGTAGTTACACTAATTGCCTTTATATGGTAATGTAAGTGATCTTAGTAAATACATATGTAAATGTTTTATTTTTTTCATTTACTTAAGTATTTTAGGTATTTTACGTTTGTACTTGTTGTTTTTGTATTTGTATTGCATTTGCATTTTATTTACTAAATGTTTACCTAAATAATTCTGTTAGACACGTGAAAAACATCAAGCAAAATACTACATTTGTATCTTCTATTATTGTTTTACTTCTAATTTGTGCCATTGTTCTTTATTTTTTATGACCTTACATAATTGAGAAATATTTGAAGGATGCATGCCATTGTTTAATTTATTTTGCTAACATTTATACAATATTGTGAGTATTAATAGTTTATTTACATTACATATTAGTTTATATATATATATATATATATATATATATATATATATATATATATACACATTTCTATTGAGAATTTCTCTATAGATATCAACTATATAGATATTTCTATATAGATATCAACTTTGCACAAGAATAAACAGTTACACTTTATATTAGGCATCTTTACTACTATGGACTTTTTTAATAAAATAATTAAGTTCAATGTACTTATTGTGTTTATGTTGTGCTGTTAGATGTAATCACAGAAATCAATTACAGCTGTAATTACGTTCAAATATTATTAAATATAAGTACAATGTAAATTCATATATGTTCACAATAAGTGCATTGTATCAAATGGTTAATTTAAATGTCATTACATACAGTAGTAGTATATAATATAGTGGGACCTAATAAATTCTTTAGATCTCACCTTGTAGCTCACCTTGTTTTCCCTGTATAAAACATATTCAAACAATTTAGCATGTTTCAAGTTTCCAGTGACAGGCATTTCAAGACTTATAGCTTGCCTCTTTATTTCACTGGACATGGTTGTGTAAAGCAAATTTCAATTTCAAAGTTAACAGCTCATGAAATATGGGCCAGTTGAAATCAAGTCAACACATAAAAGTCAAATGAAACTACGCAACCACAGTCTATTTAGGATGCACACTAGTGTCTTACAGTAACATAGACGGCAGAGTAGACACTGAGCGAAGCATCTTTGGATGGGAAAGACCTCCTGGCTCTTTCCACGACCACCTGGTTCCCAGTGCAGATGTTTCCATTGGCGATGAACTGGTGGCTGAAGCGACAATCCAACCCAGTGTAATTTGGCTTGCAGACGCTCAGGAAATATGGCGCCAGGTTGCCAGTCACGATCTGGCCGGCGTTGACAAAGATGTCGGTGGCGAACAGGCCAAACGCGAAGACACCTGCGGTAAAAAAAAAAGAAAAAAAAAAGGCAAAAATATATTCAGCTTGTTACTCCCAATCAAAGCTCTGAAAATAAAAGCAAATCAGACAAGGGTTTGGAGGACGCCCATGAATACCAATGCAGTCTTGATGGAACAATGTTATTTTTTATCTTCATCCAGAAGTAATTACAAATGCCCACTAGAGCAAAAGCTACATTTGCATACACCATTTGGCACAAACAAAACTACTCTACTAAGCTTAACATCTTATGCATGTAATTATGATGTCCTCTAGTTATGTGAACTCTCTCAGTCTGACTTTTTCCAGATGATTTTGTGACCTTGCAAGGAATAAAATGTTAACCAACATGTTGTCATGTCTGGCTAGATTTTGGTTCTTGTTTCATGTTTTCAATTTATGTTTATCATGTCATGTCTTTTACTGGGATTCATGTGATTCCCTGTTTCCCTCATGTGATCTTGTCTAGGGTTGGGTATCGTTTTAATTTTAACAATTCCAATTCTGATTCTGCTTATCAATTCTGATTCCTAATTTTGATTCCAATGAGTAAAAAAAAAAAAAAAAACTTAGATATCATTCACATTAGTTCAAAGTCTTTTCATTGTAGCTGAATACCATGTACAAAATTCCACGGCTAAAGAACACTTATACAAGGAACTTTTGCCTATGGTTTTAAAATACCAAAGCAAAAACAACCAGTCTAACTAAATTTCAAGCATTATTAAATACAAGTAGGCCTAAACATAAAAAAAAGAACAAATAAACAAATTAGCAATCACACAAATAAATACAACTAAACAAAGATACTATTGAGATTAACTGTTATTGTATAAACAAAGTTCTCCAGGTATTATTCAGGTACAGAAACTGTAATAACATGCAAAATAATACTGAACTTTATAAATAAAATATATATTACAAATATAGTCACAAAAGTTATTCAGTCAAAAAGAGTGAGTGAATTTTCTCTTTGTCTTTTGTTGATTGATTAACGTTATAGAGACGACAGCAGTAATATTAGGCTGCTGTCACTTTAAGAGCTGCATGGATGCAATATACTTTTACAAGCATTTTCTTTATCAACTGTTTATGTTCACTTAAGACATAACCGACTGTGTTTACGGGGATATTTTGACATATTTTTGTGTGTATTTGTCCGTTTAAGTACAAAAAGACTTGGAAGAGAACTCAGTTCAGAATCGTGCACTATAGAGGGTATGCGTTGACGTCACTTTCCCGCCGGAACACACCCCTCAGCCGGACTGAGTGGCAAAAGAGCTGCTGCGTGACTAAATTTAACAGGGGAAACTGTGAAAACGTCAGTAAAACGAACGATGACCAGTTTAAACTAAAGGTTGGACTCGATATAGTGTTCCTTACAGCTTACCAAAGATCCAGTGATCCATGGATATTGACATGCAGCCAGGAATTGTTTTTCCTGACATTTATATGTGCCTGTTTTCGACGCCGGGGAAATACATAAAGCACATTTGCCTGTGAACGCTTTATACAAATACAATATAGGTAGGTCTAAATCCGGGTGATCACTTATATCTATGTATATCATCATATCGTCCAGCCCTAAAACTTGTAGTTTGTTGTCAGTGTTTATTTAAAAACATCCAATTATCCATAATATACAACGATAAATATTGAATTGATGAGTTGTCAATACAATCTATAACAATACAATATATAAGTTATGATTTTACCCTTAAATTCAGCAAATTGACAACATGATAACTGCAAATCCACCTTTCGCTGCCTGGAGTCCAGTTGTTTCTGTGAATTGCAGCGATCCATTTGCTTCCGCAGTCTGTAAAAATATACCTCAGATTTCTTGTCAAATCTAGTTGTACAGTCTATCGCAAAGCTCTTTCCCGTTTTAGATGTTTTGTGGGTTTTTCGCTGCATTCACGCTGAAAACAAATGCTGCAGCTCAGGCTTTTTGCCACTCAGTGGGCGTCACTCCGGCCGAAGGTGATGTCACACGCATATCCTCTGTGTGTGTGTGTGTGTGTGTGTGTGTGTGTGTGTGTGTGTACACGCTACAGGGTTCCAGCCACTGGGCTATAATAATATTCATAGATCTACTATGTGACATGGTTGTGTATGACTTGGCAATATAATGGACAGCCTATACACTGGTGAAAATCAGGCCGACTGCCTCACACAATGCGAGTCGCAACTCGCGACCATACAAGCATCAACGATTTCCACACAATTTTTCCCGAGAGACAAAAAAATTGTCCGTGCACGCCCGGCTTAAGTCAAGTGAAGTCAAGTCAAACCCAGGGGCGGATCTAGAAAAATATTTATGGGGTGGCGAGAGGGGGGCAGGAATTTTTGAGGGGTGGCAACATATGGCAGATGTATACTGAATTTAATCACAGTTCAATTGGCCATAACTTTTAATTCGTTGCTGCCAATAGGGATGGGTATCGTTCGGTATTACTACTCTTACCAATACTCCTTATCGATCAGGTACTTTAACGGTATTCTTATCGGTTCTTTTTGTTATAATAAAAAAAAAAGGGAAAAAAAAAAAATTTAGAACACAATTAATATTGCTTTATATTTTGAAATGTAAAATAAATATCTATAGCAAAAGAAAAAGCAATGCTTTAACCGTAACAAATAAAACATGTATGTTATGCAGAAGGGTGCAGGCTTTTGTGTTTTATATTCAGAAGACATAGGACACCAAAAACAAAGTACAAACACATGGTCAAACAAAAAAAGTATACAATTAAACAAATAGGCCTATACAAATTATATATCCAGTGCTTTAATTTCAGTAATGTCTACTGACATCTAATAAAGTCAGATTTAAAATAACTCTGCATAGTTTATCATAGATCGATTAAAGCTTATATCATTCAAGAGCTGCGACTGATTTTCTCTTTGTCTTTTGTTGTTTGGTTCACATTAATGGAGCAATCATCTACGTTCACACTGCAGGGCTTAATGCTCAATTCCGATTTTTTGAAAAAATTCGATTTTTTTGCAAGGCCGTTCACATTTCCAATTAAATGCGACCTTTTGTGATCTCCTGTGTGAACGTGAAATGACCCAGAAGTGACCCGCATGCGCAGAAGAGTACTCAACGGTCAACGACGTCACTTGTTGTTTGCGGAAGTAGCTAAACTTTAACCAGAGCCCGTCTCTGCTTTAACTGTGATTCTCTCACTCACACACACACACACGCGCACACACACGAGCGCACGCAGCGACCGTTACACAAGAGCCAGACTGCAGCCGCTGACCTATCTAATATCAGATTCAGCACAAATAAGTTAACATAACGTATATATAATGGCCGTGGGCTTTTTTTTTTTTTTTTTTTTTAAATTAACGGGCTCGTCGAGGTCGACCCGCTCGGCAGATTTACCTCAGCTCGACGAATATGCAGTCCGTTTTCAAACCGACGACTACTTCAATGCAGAATTATGACGTTTTTCGCGTATCAATGACGTGCGGGTCGGATACATGCGACCTGGCCGTTCAGACTGAAGTCGCATTTCAAAAGATCGGATATGTATCGGATTTGGGACCACTTTGGCCCCGTTTACACTGCCAGTGAAATGTGACCCAATTCCGATTTTTTGCTCACATGTGACACAGATCGGATGTGTTCTATGACAGTGTAAACAGGAAAAAAACGCATGCATTCGGATATTTCCAGATCGGTTTCAGGCCTCATTCATATGTGGAAATAAATCGGATATGTGCCAATGCGACTGTCATGTAAACAGGCAGATCGGATTTTCTGAGGCATTAGGCAACGTCTCCGCGGTTTAATGACGAGAGAAACCCCGACGCACATCTGCAAAGGGACGGATGGCCCGACGAAACGTGTCATCGTAGGAGAGGAATGTGGAGAGGGGCACGGGAAGTGTTTTCACATGATTGTAAATTTAACGAAAATTTTTGTTCATTTACATTTATTCATTTTAAGCAATTAATAATTTATTTGTAATAAACACTTTAAGTGGGCTATTTAAATTTAAAAAGTGCTAGGACTATTTACATTTTCAATTATATTTTTAAAACATGCGCGCAGATTGTGATGTAATATTGTGTGTGCATAGAAAGAATTTGTCCGCAGCCGCTCAAAAAAGAAAAAGAAAATTGTCCATAGCTGCTCTACTCCTGAGCGCAACTCCACTGTCAGTGTTGTGTAAGTAGTAAAGGCTCTAGACAGTTTTTTTGTGTTAATTTCTATTTCTTGTCGCTGTGCGGGCTCTTTATTGTATAACAGTGAACAGCCCTTAATGTATGTGCCGTAGATCGGTCCGTTGCATTACGAATGAAAGCAGTATCAGTAATCTCAAATATGTGATGTGCAGTCAAGTTCGGGTGTGTGTATGTTGTTTTAACGAGTGTTCTCACCGATACGCTTGTGATTCGTGGTAGTTTTATAGACATTGTTTCTTATTCAAAAGTGGTGTTTGGCAACTTTGCATATCGCAGAGCATGAAACATATTTTGTATTCGTCCATTTGTGCAAGAGAATTTAACCCTTTAAGCATGCGCGATATGTTTCAGATAGTAGCCTAGGCTACTAGCCATGGCAAGTGTAAACATATGAATCGGATATGGGTCACAATTTAAAGAACGTGTAAACAGACAGTCAAAAAAATCGGATTTAGGCAACAAATCAGAATTGGGCATCAAGACCTGCAGTGTAAACGAGGCCATATGGCCTGGGTCGCATTTGAAAAGATCGGATCTGTGTCGTTCAGACTGTCATGAAAAGATCAGATACAGGTCGCATAGGGGCAAAAAAATCGGAATTAGGTCGTTTCAGCCTGCAGTGTGAACGTAGCCTATAATTTTCTCCCAACTATTAACGCCCATACTTAATCCTATTGTATTTGTTATTTCCCCAGTTGTAACCTGGTTTCATTGCTGTGATATCTGAGAGGAATTGGATTTAATAGGACTGCTTAGCTAATTAAATGATCGATCTCCTAACTGGCACTGTATTGTGTGTTGTAACGTAACGTACGTCGGCGTAACGGCGACCATCAGTAAACGTTATGGATACAAACAATATTTTATATTTTTATTAAGCTGTTCTTGTCTTTACTAAAATCAAAATTAGGCTAATCAAAGGGAAGAGTGCTCTTACAAATCACGAGGGGGCGATTTGACCGCTGATTTTGGCTAACGTAATAGACTCGCTGTTTTTGCTGATGCTGAATCGTCTTTAGCATACAATACATTCATTACAAATGTAACTAAGTTAAATGTGTGTTTAAACTACACCTGGGGAAACTCACTTCACCTTCAGAGGCTCTGGGGCAGCTCAGTCTCTCCAGTCGGGTTGCAGGGCCACCGCACCGCAGCAGACTCGCTGTGTGTGAGACTGAGCGAACGCCGCTCTGCACGTTTGAATCAGGGACGTTAGCTAAGTATTTGAGGTTTTTTCATTCAATTAAAGGGATAGTTCACCCAAATATGAAAATTACCCCAGACGAATACAATCGGAGTTATATTAAAAACGGTCCTGTCTCTTCCAAGCTTTATAATGGCAGTGAATGGCCATTTATTTTTGTTGTGTTTTCACTTCAGGCCTTTATTAAATCCCCAGAAGTAGGTATATATGGATGCACTTTGATGGACTTCAAAACAGAAAAGGCCATTCACTGCAATTATAAAGCTTGGAAGAGCCAGGACATTTTTTTTTTTTTTATATGACTCTGATTGTGTTGGTCTGAAAGAAGTCATATACACCTAGGATGGCTTGAGGGGTGAACTCTCTCTTTAACTGCACTTTGGTTTGTTAAACTCACCGACAGTGGACTTTACCGTGGCACTTGTTTCACTGTAAAATTGTGTATCTTGGAGTGAATTAGATTACAATACATGGTGCCTCTTAAAGTATGAAGGGTTCCTATATGACCAAAAAGTTGAGCTACTGAAAACAAGACCACCGCTGGAGTGAAAAAGAAGAAAAGAGTGCTGGGATTCTGTCCAGCCACAATTGCTCAATATTGTAAAAAGGCTGCAATACGATGGTCCATATCACTGCAATCCCAAGCTAATCCATAAAATAAATATGACTGCATAAAATAAATACTGTGAGTGGAAGTTTTCATAGAAAGTTTTGTTGATTGTGTCTCTCATTATGTCTGTAGAAAACATTTAAAATTGATGCGTTTTGGAGGTGGTGTTGTTCCCAATCAATAAAACAGCCACAGCTCTGCGGTTTTACTTTAAAATCTCCAGGTAAGTCATACCAACAAAGTCAAAGATTTATTGGATGTGTCTTGCACTTTTACTTCTGAGAGCTCACTAAAAGTATTACTTTAGCCAAGTTGACTAATCAGCCATTAAGAAATAATCTGCATCGATACTCGATACCATAATATACTGCCATACAGATATTTTTATTATTATCTCATAATTATAAAGCTTACACACAGCACAGGGAGGTTTTATTTGAAATTCTGAACTAAATTTACAGAAAAAAAGACAAGTAAAAAGTTTGTAATACAACAAGAACAAAGTAACAAATTGCAAATGATAGCACAAATAAATACAATAGAATAAAGAGAAAGTTTTTCAGGTGGGTCTAACTGTAGTATTCAGTATTCAGAAATACTATTAAAGTAATAAAATGTAAAATAACACTGGGAAGTCTTCATTGTATATTTAAATACATATTAATGTTTCCAGTTAAAGCTACAAAAGTGATTCAGTCAAGAGCAGTGAGTGATTTTCTCTTTTGCAGCAGATTTATTAGGCTGCTGTCACTTTAAGAGCTTATGCATGGATCCAATATACTGTTACACAACAAGCGTTATTTTTCTCAACTATTTAAGTTCCAAAACTGACTGTGTTTAACTGAATACTCGCCAAGACGGTCATACACACAATTTTGTGTGTATTTGACCATTTAAGCGCAGTAAGCCACTCAATTTAAGAGGCGGCTTCAGTGGTGAGCACGCTTTTGGTGTGAGCGTGAAACCTGTGGTAATGCAAGATATATGTCAATTCTCCGTCAGAGAGAGAGCAGCTGGTATCGGTGTATCCTACGCTATCTCACGACCAATTCGTACAAATTCGACGAGTGTGGGAAAATGGGCTAATTCGTACGAATTCGTACGACCTCACTCGTACGAATTTGAACGATTTGTCTAAACTCACGTGATGGGTAGGTTTAGGGGCGGGGTCAGGGGTAGGTCATTCGTATGAATTCATACGAATTGGGTAAATCGTCAAATATGTACGATTTAGGAAAAATCGTACTAATTCGTACAAGTGAGGTCGTATGAATTCGTACGAATTAGCCACCTCGTCGAATTCGTACGAATTGTCGTGAGATCAGGCTGGTGTATCGATACTGCAGAAAAGGAGTATTGTAACCATTATAGATATTTCAGTAACGATACATATCGAAATATTGACATTTTTTACAACATTAGTTGAGTGATGATCCTGTGTGATAGTTGAGTGATGATCCTGTGTGATAGTTGAGTGATGATCCTGTGATGTTGACATGAAGACAAATTTGAACCCAGAAGATGAAAATAACGCAAAAAAGCTTAAAATGTACCAGTTTTCTCATAGTATTAAAACTAAAGGAAGGTTTGATGTTCAACACACATAACTGTTAAAATTACGGAAAAATAGGGTTTCATCACCCTTTCAAATTTGTAATCATAAATATGTTTACACAGTGTTCCCAAAGTATATTTTAAATGGTATTTGTTTAACAGCATATTTTTACTAAGTACTATCAATGCCAACACCATTAACATATTTTGTTTTTCAAATGTTAAAGGTCCCGTTCTTCGTGATCCCATGTTTCAAACTTTAGTAAGTGTGTAATGTTGTTGTTAGAGTATAAATAATATCTGTAAAATTATAAAGCTCAAAGTTCAATGCCAAGCGAGATATTTTATTTAACAGAAGTTGACTACATCGAACGGCCCGTTTGGACTACATCCCTCTACTTCCTTCTTTAATGACGTCAGTAGAACAGTTTTTTGACTAACCTCCGCCCACAGGAATGCTCCCTCAACTCTACCGAAATTCGTTTATGTACTTGCGCACTTCTAATAACTTACTGTGTTTACTCAGCTCTTACGGTGATTTTCTGAAGTAAAACTGACGCTTCATCATTTGTGTGATGTACAATAAACTTTATTAAACTCATCAGTATATGTTTGATCATCATTCAGACAGCAGACTTGTAGGCTATTAATAAATAATGGATACATACAAGCAGATGACAAATACGTTATAATAACCGTAATTAAACTACTAAACTATACCTGTTTCATCTCTATACAGCACTCTGACTCTGTAGGCATTATTGTCCGACTCGAAATGAACACCGTTACTGAGAGTTTCTGATATTATCATCATTCCGTGAGATGAAATTGTCCTGAGAGACTGTGCGCGAGCTCATGAAGCTCCGCCCCCTGGGTCGTCCAGCAGCAGAAGCTTATTTGCATTTAAAGGGCACACACTAAAACAGCGCGTTTTTCTGAGCCCCCAAAAAATGACAATTTAAACATGCTGTAAAAAATGATCTGTTGGGTATTTTGAGCTGAAACTTCACATACACACTCTGGGGACATCAGAGACTTATTTTACATCTTGTGAAAATGGGCATAATACGGGACTTTTAAGAATAAAATTACTTTTTTAAGAATAGAAATTATAGCCATTCAACAACATATTTGAATCATTTTTAACATTCAATAAGCAAACAGCAGACTAATGTTTTTGTTTATCATTAACTTGTTTATCATTTATAATACATGATCAATATATATATATATATTTTAAATGTCAGCAATCATTTACAGCAATCATCCCTTAAATCCATTATAATAAACGTTGCATTTTGTTTTGCCTTTATTTATGAGAAATCACTGTCATTACATTAGCAAAAATCCCAACTATGCATTATCTCACCATGGTGCCATCAGTTGTGACAACTGGAAAATCCATACTGGACCCAAACAATACTGAGCTGAAATGTTTAACACTAATGAAAACAGAAGACTCACCAATGAACCGAATGATTCTGCGGATGAGAGGGTTTAGGTAGCAGCACTCTCCAGTCACAATGGTTTTCTCCTGGGCTATTAGGGCTTCTCTAGTGGACTTCATGATGTACATGGAGATCTCCCCAACAAATATCTACAGACAGAAAAAAATAAAAAAAATAGATTTAAGCAGTTAATGCATAATGTGAGATTCATGTCTATTATATATTTTTGGTGATTTTGCTCATTACTTGCATGGGGGAACTATATTCTTAAGTCATTATGTTATTCAAGTTGTCTTGCACACTGTGGTGTAAATGGTCACTTTCCCAATGTCGGGCTGAACAGTTCCCAGAACGGTAAGGAACGGTTCCAGATTTATCCGCTTGATTAAGCTTGGCACGATTACAAACCATTCCCGGTCCAGAATTCTCATCACGGTTGGCTAACCATGCTGAACTCTGCCGTTCGAATGCGTGTAGTGACGCATGGGATCGGTGTTGTACTTTTACTTCTGAAAGCTCACTAAAGAATTACTAGTCATGTTTGCTTAGATTTTTATTCTATATAATGTATAATTAGTATTAACAGGCCAAGTTGATTAATCAGCCATTAAGAAATAATCTGCATTGGCTTAAGTGTCAAAATAGGTTTGTCAGTGGATGAGTACATGCACTAAATGAAAACCACCCCAAAAATGAACACGCAGGTTGAACGTGTGTAGTGATGTCACATCGCCACTCCGGATTAGTCACTTGTCTGTTGCCTGGCAGCCAGTTTCTCTGTAGTTGGCCAAGCTCGCTATTTCAGCAAAGTAAACAAGTTTAAAACGGAAATATCTGATCATCCTCCATAACGCAGTCACTATTAAAATCTCATACCATCTGTAAACTTTTTCGTTACAAAGGGAACGACTGGCACATTTGTATTACATTCCAGAGATCTCTGTTATCAGCTCCACAGTGGAAAATCAAACCATATCCGCATTAACGGCTAGGTTAAGCAAACAAGAATGGTTTGGCCTTACAGTGAAAAAGCAGCTACTGACATCAATGTTTCAAAATTTCAATCTAAAGACAGTTTAGTCATCATTTAGTTTCTGCTAATGTACTTTTAAAGGGGTCATGAATTGAGAAATTAAATATTGAATTCCCCTTGATCGCTTGGCATGTAGGAGGTCATTGTACTATAGAAACACCCTCTAAGTTTCAAAACTCAAAACTTCCTCAGTCCAAAAACAGCTTTTATTGAAACCAAGCTTCGAAGACGACTAGGTTCGGATTTTGTCACATTATGACGTAATAGTGCAACGAAAAACCACCTCTGGGGAATCAGATCAACGCCTACTCCTACATCACATCTTTGGCCCCACCCACTGACACGTTAGTGAGATGAGAGAAGAGGAGATACAGGATCACTAGACAAAAATGTCATTACCTTCCAAAGAATCCTAATGCTTGGGAAGTGCTTATTTATGTGAACGTCTTACTACAAGAATTATTTGTTTGTTTGGTACATTTCACTGTGGATTATATATGGTAAATCAGTCGCAATTTTGGTGCAGGCTTTGTGACCAGACTTTCACAGTAAAGATATGGACCTGACAGTAATGCCACAACATGTACAGTATGTGGCAAGCAGGGCGAGGCCGAGAGCCTTGGGAACAGAGCGAGGCCGGTGGCGCGAGTGCTAATGAGTGTCTCCTGCGTGCCACATGGCCTTAAGTCTCATGGAAGGAGATCTGGAAGGATAAAAGGAGGAGTGATGACAGTGCGAGACGAGAGAGGACCAGGCCTGGACTTTATGTTGGTGTTTTTATTGTTTATATGAGAGGCAGTCGTCTGTGAGGTCCTACAGCGGTTCAAAACTTTGTATATCAGGACGGGTCGCTGAACTGCCACACAGTCATGTATACAATGTATAAATGTGGGCAATCACATCGTGATATCATAACCATGATGATTTCTTGGAAGTTTCAAGGTAATGTTCTGGGACATTGTGAATGTTAGAATGCCATATTTAGAAATTCTTTGTTGAAAGAGTTTGTTCTAAGAGTTTCTATCTCCATTTTACGAGCAAAATCAGGTTTTAGAAGTCCTTTGTGCCGTGAAATTGAGTGAACCTCTAATGATCAGTTCACTTCGCCCTTGTATTATTTTTATTAAGCCAACTGTGACTAAACATGGTGTTTCACACTAATGGTAATAATAATGACGATGTACAAACGAAATTCACACTTTATCACCTGGCACAGATTTCATTTGTTGAAAAGTTGCAATATTCAAGGCATAAACATCAAATATTATAAACACATTTAAGCAATATTTCACCAAAAAATTAACATTGTCATAATTTATTCACCCTCACGTTGTTCCAAACCCGTATGCTGTTCTTTTATTTGTGGCACACAATAGTAGCATTTCAAAGAATCTTTACACAGCTTTTTTTTTTCTCTCCACACGTTCCTCAAATCTCTCAAATCTCATCCTTAATTATGCATAATCAAAATAGCAGACTGTGTTGGCTACAACAAAGTGCATCATTCAGAACCAAATGCCTGTAACGAATGGACTTAATCCAGATGCTCTAGACATCATAAAACCTTCCCCCTCTCCCGTTGTCATCGGCCCTCAAACCAGTTCTCTTCAAAGGCCGTACCTCTGCTCTCCTGAATGATCTCAGCAAGAGACTGTGCCTGCAACCCTTAAAGACAGCACAGTAGACCAGACGGCATGAGCCATTTGGTCAAAGACTATAGAGATAAACTCCAATACACAAGGAAATTTACTCCATTCTTACCCACAAACTTTCCCAAATGTTTATAGCATTTCTCCTGTATTGTATGCATGTCCCTATGTTTTATTAGCCTAGTTATGATTCTTTAGTTATGTTTAGAGTAATTTCAAATGTTGATATCCAAAGATGATGTATCACTGCTTTAACGTCTTCAGATCCCCTCTTTCTTGGTATCAAAAGAATCCTCTTTTGATTTTATAATCAATGGTGTACAATATGTTATGACAAATTGCATCATGATTTTTTTCCATACTTTTGTGTAAAGACTGCACAAATTCTCCATGCCAGCATGAACATGCAAACAGGGATAAGATGGAACAAAGACTTTCTCCCGGTCATCTTTGGTTGGTCACCTCACCAAATGGGTGTGAACTGAAAGGACCTTTAAGAGTGTCTGATTAGGTCAGATCTTCGCTCAATCTCTTTGAGACAACATTCTCCTGTCTTCTTCCGGCAACTTCATCTTCAAGTTAACTTCTTTGGATTCAACATGGACCACCCCAAGAACCCAAACGAACACTTCAGCGCACTCCTGGTGAAATCATCAAGAATGACTATCGTCGATAAACGATACTATCGTCTATCGGCACAACCCTAATTAAAACGCATTACCATTCTGATACATCAACTTGTATAGAAACCTGTATAATTAACTCTTCCTCTTCTTCTGAATCAGTTTCTGGTTCAAACATACATGGCTGAATTAAACCAATATTTCCACTTGCCATATGCAGCATTTACCCAAAGACTATAGATATAGAAAGGGACTTTAGTTTAGCTCAGTAGAGTTGACTGAGTGGATCTCTAAGCTGGTGTGAGTGAGTGGAGGTGGGGCTAATTTAAATATTCATGGTTCCACGTTTACTAAATGAGGCAATGGTGTAGTTACATTAAAGCTATTTTAACTTAAGGCATGAATAAATAAACAAATCACAGGAAGAAAAAAAAAACTTTTAAATATGCCATTTTGAACTAATCAATTGAAACTAATCACAACTTCTGTTTCATGCTGACTTTAAATACATTTTCTGTTCCTCACACAAAAATGTGTTTTATTTATTTATCTATGCTGGGAACGTCAATGATAAAATTGCATGTACATTTTCTTCACCCAAGGTTTCAAAGGAATTATACAAGTTTCATATCCATTAACATACATCATTAGAAAATCAATATAAATAGTGTAGACTCTTTTCGAAACTTAAAAACATCTCAATTTGACAGTTTAATAAAGTAGATTTGCTAAATTGGATGCATGTCTCCCACAGCATCAGTCACATTGCACATGTGTACGTCTCTATACAAACGGCAAAACATAAAACATAATAGCAAAGTTAAAAGACGGAATTTACTAAAAAAAACTTGTTGATGGAATAAATTTGCATAGAAAGGAAGTGTGTTTGAGCTGAAAAGAATGATAATGACAAAAGTGGAGCCTTTTGGGGAATTTTCACCTAAAAGATACAGCATTTCACAGGCCACTTTGAAGTCAGATATTACTAAGCCACTGACCAATTCTCAAGTTACCAAATGCAAGAGGTTTTCTATTTTCTGCCATACAGAGGAGAAATAAAGTTTGTGTCACAAGGAGGGAAAAAAAATTCAAGACCAGATGCAGCTGCAGCAGTTCTTTTTATCTCTAGAGTAAAACTCTGGCTTGTTTAAAGCTGTTTTCTGTGCTGGGAATGATGGAATTGGACTGCAGTGTTCATCTCTTAGAATAGTACAGTACAGATGAAACTCCAGTCCGTTGCTTGAGATATAGGCAGGGTTATAAAGATTAATAACTACACTAGGAATGTCCAAAACTGTTTGAAAAGGGTACAAGAAACCTACAGGTTGGATATAGATTTATACATGTTCAACCTGAATGTCATCAAAGCTATCATGAGCCATATGCCATATAATAAATCAATTGTTAAATAAAATTATGCAAAATAAATATTTTTTTTTACTTACAGTATGCATATCTACGGAAAATTGTTTCCGCCACAGAATAAATAAAAAAAGCTAATTTAAAAAAACGACTTTTTATCTCACAATTCTGACTCCCTGTAATTTCTAATAACTCTCTGTTATTTCTCTATATTATTGACTTTATATATCATATTTGTGAAAAAAAGTATGAACTGTGAGCTGAAAACTCAGAATAAACTCAGTAACTTTACTTCTTGCAATTTCACGCTGACTTTTTCCTCCTACCACAATTAAAAAAACAACACAAATAATAATAATAATAATAATAATAATAATAATAAAATGTTTATAAAGTATGGTAGTAGTATTTGCTGTACTGCTTTAGTTTATAAAGTATGGTAGTAGTATTTGCTGTACTGCTTTAATTTATGTACTGAGGAGATCATGAGGCTTGTTGAGAGGTGTGTTACTTATTTAGACCATCAGATTTTTGCCTGGACAACAATAAAACGAGCAATAAACCTCATATGAATATTACAGAGACTTGACAGTGGGTTTTTGAGCCAGTAACCGCCCACCCAAAACACCCAAGCTTCAGGTTCTGGAAACACACTTCACATTTTTTTCTGCAGTGAAAATAACCTCAGAATGGAAAATAAATCATAACAGTCTAAAAATAAAAGCTTAATTTCCTTCATTTAGTTTGGAGACTGATTGACCAAACCATAGTCAGAATCATGACAAGAATCAACACTAAATATGTTCATTTCAACCTACAGCACGTCAAGAATAATGACTTAAATTTCAGCGGTGGACTGTAGTTATTCTTGATAAAATGTACAATTAAATTATTATACACATCCTCAGGGTCTGTCTAATCTGTATAACTCCGAACAGCTTCATAGCACATTTGGCCCAAACAAAGGCTGTGAAACTGATCATCATTTTCAGCAAAAATGAAATATATTCACTCTAATTTTCTTTAGTGGTTGATGTTTTATGGCCCATGTGCCTATTAAAAGGATATGGGCCACTGCACAGAAACCCCACTCCGGAGATTACATTTAATTTCCCATTTATGTTTTACACTATAACACAAAAAAGCATGCATGTAGTATTTGAGTGTGTTGGTATTGCAGTGCCCTCTGGTGTTCATGTCCAACACATACAAGAAAACATACACTTTATTGAAGAATAAAAAATTATTTAAAAGGTAACACTTTACAATAAGGTTTAATTTGTTAATATTAGTTAACTTGATCTTTACCTCATTACCTTGTATAATGACTTACTTAAACTAAAAACCAAAATGTACGGAAAAAAAATTCTAAAAAGTAGACCTCAGTAATTAGCTAGTCAGTTAACTAGTTTGGAGGACTAGTCTTGGATGATCTTGAGCCATGTCTACTCACAATGGCAGTGGGCGCCGCTGCCACCACGCAGTAGAGGATGAGAGGAGGGATGAAGCTGCTCTCCTCCGGCCCGGGGTACGGCTTCATCAGGTCAGCATCATTACAGAAGAAGCCCTGCACATGGATCCCAAACGTGTCTGTGCATTCAAAGTAGTACGCCAGCAGCACCGTCCCGGCCATGATGACCAACTGGAAAGACAACAAAAAGAAACAAACTTCACATAAGTATCTGTCGAGATCTTTCACCATTTCACCGACACTTCTCAAAAATTGGTCTCATCTCCGCTCGGAAAACCTCTTGTAAGCAGCTGTGTCCATCTGTTTTTCTGTTTGCTTTAGCCCCACTTGGAAGTCATATTTGTATCCTCTTTCATTTCCAGCAGGGTTACATAAAGGGCCTTTCATGAAATATTTGAGACAGCATTGCAGAGAGTCCAGCCGAAGGCACAGTTTAGCCATGTTACCACCAAAATTACCCGGAACAATTTGTTCAGGGAACTTTTTTTCCCCCAAATCTGTTGCTTTCTGCATTCCCACCGTGGTCTAAAGTACCTTGAAGATTAGGCAAATTAGTCCGGTGACGTAGGACTGCACGCACCGCAAAATATTTAAAAAAATGGTGGATGAAATGAAATGCTGTGTGGAGTCAACCAATCAGCATGTTCAGCGCCAAGTCCCACCCCCGAGAGTTCCTGAACTTTGAAAAAGTACTACCTCACAAGCAGGGACTTTCTGAGGGGGACATTTTTAAACAGAACTTAATTGAGACCCTGGTTCCTGCGGTCGAAACACATGGAGTACCACCCCAAAGTTCCTAGTTCCTGTGGTGGAAACACGGCTTTGATTGACTTCCATAGTATGAAAAAAATGGTTACACCTTTTTTTACGGTGAAGTAGTACTTACTCAAATAAGTACTGAGAAATATTTAACTACATGTACTATATGTACATGCAGTTAAATGTACACTTACTATATAGTTATGAATAGGGTTAGAGTTTGGTTTAGGGTTAGTTACTTGTAATTATGCATAATTTATAGTAAGTACATGTAACTACGTTACCTTAAAATAAAGTTACCAAAAAAATACTATGGAAGTCAATTGGCATTCTTCAAAATATCTTCTTTTGTGTTCAACAGAACAAAGAACAAAGGTTTAGAACAACCTGGGTGAGTAAATGTTGACAATTTTTATTTTTGGGTGAACTATCCCTTTAAAGGGTAACTCAACCCCTGGTCAGAGCCTGACTCCACCCACTGGCAATATTTGAAAAATGCTGGAAAAGTGGGCAGAGCCCAGCGGAGGGGGGGGGGCGTGCACCTGAGACCAGTCTCTCTGTGGGCAAGGGCGTGGTGAGCTGGTACCTGCTTACGTCACGCAGTACCACAACATCCAATTCAACTGCAGTAGCCACCATTCAACCTGAAGAGGGCACCACTCGTTTTTACACCATATATTGTAGAATTAAAACACTTTATACCCAAATTTCAAAAAATGTACTTGAATCAATAAACTAATAAAGCCCCAGTCTTACAGATCATTAACTAAAAAAAGTTGTTTTAGGGTTTAGTTACCCTTTAAGGTAGTCTGGCTATCACCAGACCAAGCTCAATCTTTTAAGACTGAACATTAGTCTGGGATTCTGCTCTGTATTTTCTACTGCACAAGAGGCGTGATCAACGGGCATAGATCAAATGACTCTGTACGCAATTGGATAGTCCTTCAACCAGTCAGACCAACGATCCGGGTGACGTACTTTTTTTTCAGAGCAACGCGAAAAATACAAGCAGGAAATGTATAACCAAACGTGTTGATCAGCGGTTTGCAGAAGCAGTGATGGAATCCAGCGATTTATGCAGGTTATGCAAAAAAACAAAACATGAAAGTTAGTGGTATTTATACCCACTCGAGTGATTTGTTTGCTAAAAAGAAGCCATTGAGCATCGTCGAGAGGTTAAAAGAAATTGGACAGAGCCATAACGTTTTTTGGAATTGGATTGAATAGGATTAAACCCGCCAATAACGCGCCATGTGGATAAGCCAGTTTGTGATTGGTTCCCGCAAATTTGTAAAGGAAGCAGCAGAGATAAAAGTACAGGTTTCCAGCCTGAGCTGCAGGGCGAAATCAAATCGCCAGCAGATCAGGCTGGGTTTACCCAGTCTACATTTAAGGTATTGTAAAACACTTTTGCTGTTATTGAAGTTTAAGGGTGGGTTAAGGTGAAAGGGAAGTCTCAAAAGTGTAATTATAAATGTAATCACAGTATAGAAAAAAAGTAATTCTTGGGATTTAAGAATCGATATCGGTTCATCAAAATGAGAATAAATTAAAATCGAAAAATCATTATTTTCAACCCAACCTTAGTTTTCAAAACTGGCTTGTTTGGAGCGTTTGTTTTCGAAAGCTGACACTTTTTCTTCGTTAGTTTTTTTTTTTTTTTTTTTTCTTCAAGTCCCTGTTTCAGAACTAAGATCAACAAGTCTGAAAACGGTCTAAGATGAACGATGGGATTTAAGTACACAATTCTTTACTGCAATAAGTGTACAAATTCTGTTTCAACATTATTCTTACTCATATGCTGCCCCATAGTCCTCCCCAGCAAGTGCATGAAATTGTTTTAACCACTAGGCAACAACACCAACCTCTATCAAATCATAGGCCACACCACCACATCAGAAGTCATATCAGGACAGAAGAAGAGCATATTGAAAGCAGGTTGAATATTGTATTATTGCACTTCTCATACTCTGCTGCAATGTTGAGTTTGTGTTGTTTCAGACTCAATGTACTGAGTCAGCACCTCATTAGTATTTCATGAGGGACGTAGCATGATTCCTCATGCTTGCCTTAAGCGATAACATAAGGGCATCATACAGTGCCCGAAAAGGAAGCATGTCTAACCCAATTACAGTCGCTATTCACTGACATGGCACTTTTCTTTTAGTAGCTGAATTCAGAAAATCAGCCTCAAACTATAGGTGGAACATAAGGGTTATTCAAGGTAAGTATAAAATTAACACTTCACTGGAATAGACAGCCTTACAAAAAAGCACTTGAGGTAATATTAGGTAGCAATCCTATGCTACATTGCTTTGATACATACCATGGTACTGAATGATTACCGCAGTCATCAAGTGACATTTAGTGTCTTTAGCTACATTACTTTGAAAGGATTTCGGAACAGTGCTGCAATGTGAGTTGGAGGGAAGTAGTATTAGCTTGTTAGTTAGATACAGGATTCAATGTTATCTAGCTTGCCAGTGTTGTTAGCAAGTTATTTTAACAGCTAGCGCTAGCAAACATTTTTGTTACATAGCCAGCTGGCCAGTGTAATTATTCAAGGCTTTTCCACCATTGTGGCATGCACACCAATTTGAGTGTTTGTTTACCATCTCTATTTCTTGAGATTCGTGCTTTGCTCTTGACTTCCATTCGGCCTGAACGGGTACAAATCAGTGTTTAAGTCAGGTAATGAAGTGTAGTCCTTTACAGTTGAGCAGCAATGTTGTAAATTGGTGCATTTTAAAAGGATCTCATGTGAAGAAAGAAACTATTTTATGGAGTGACAATTTTGTATGAATTTTTGTATGAATTTGATGTGATTTATATGTAACTGTAAAAGTGTACATGAGGTTCCACCCCCTAAGAATAATCATCAGTGGGGTGTACAAATGAGATGACAACATTATACAAATTAGCCAAATATTCGCAAAACATAAAATAGTTACGGATTGCCATGAGTGTTGTGCATTTTCAAAGTATTCCACTTGTATGCAGTTACAAATCTGTGTATATTGGCTACTTTACAATGACTTTAAATGTGGCTAATCCAGATCAAAACGATCCATTTTTATATCCGTTTGATTGCAGGGCTCCAGACTGTGACCTTTTTTCTTGCTGGTGCGAGTAAATTTTGCTGGTGGTTGCACTGGTGCCACCATTTTACAGCATCAGCAGAACCTTCTGAGTTGTAATGTGAAAAAGTGCTTTTTCCACTTAGTCAAAGGGGGATGTAGCTTTGAATACAATTTTTGCTTTTCTGAATATATTGAAATTAAAAGTAAGTGACAATTTAAAATGTTATCTATTCTCAGAGAATAGGGATTTTTTTTTTTTGGTTTATGGAAGTACAGGAATAAACACAATGTTGTTTTGAACAATTTTATATTTAAGAATTGTATAGCCTACAATTTTTGTGAAGACTTTCAAAGAAATTAATAAAATGAGATTACATCAAATCAGTCACAAGTGAATTAAAAGTACTCATGTACGATAAGTTGGGGTTACTTATTTTTTTCAATGCAACAAGCTTCCTCAATTTGAGTAGACGGAACTCAAAAAAACTTGTTAGTTTTAAGTTAAGTAGATTGAAATTAAGTAATTGCAATTTGATTAGATTAAGTTAGTCCAACTTAAAATAACTAGTTATCACAACACATTTTCTTTTGTTTCATTAACTTTTACTTGCCAGAGTAACTTGGAAATATCAAAATCCACATTATTTAATTTTTTCAATTGTATTTACTTAATAATTTTAAGGCAGCGGGTTTCATCAAAAAAAAAATTAAGTAAAGTCAACTGATCACTTTTTACAGTGTAACTGATAAGAGCTGCCATTTTTGTTGTGGGCCGTGACACCGTTACTACACCGTGCTGGAGATCCTGTGAGAAAGCGCTTAAATTCACCGCAGTATTAATAACACCGTAGCGAGATCTAGTGGGAAGCATTCAAATTCAGCGCAGAATTATCTGTTATAAACCATATCAGATTAAACAGAGCTGATGTGGAAACCAGGAGAAAAATTGTGCCATGAACGAACAAGTTATAGAAGGCTTTTCAATCCATAAATCACCAATAATCCCCATGGATTTAATGTAGTAACGCTAACTGTAACCATGGTATTGTGGCAGAAATAGTTAATGTTTTTACTTCATTACTGTAGTTTCAGGGTTCGTACAACCTTTTAAAAAAAGTGAAATTCAAGGACTTTCAAGTGCTTGATACTTTTTCCAGCATTTTCAAAGCTCTAAATGTTATTTTTAATGTGATGAGTAGCATAAGCCCGTAAAATTCTTTACAAATTCTTGACCAAAAATAAGCAAAAAAAAAAAAAAAAAAATAATAATAATTGTAGAACTCAGTGGCACCGGTTGTACTGCTCTCAAATGTTAGTCTGGAGCACTGAAAAAAATAAATCTGAGTGGATGTAAATGTTATGCAATTTAAATGTGTGATATTAACAATAAAATGTTAAGTTTGTGTCTTTAAATTAATATATATAGTTTTTAATTAATCTGCATTTGTTCAAAACACAAGACAATGTGCATTTTTTTCCTTTACAAAATTAATCTAAGTAATCCCAGCCAATCTTTTTAGGTACACACACATGACAAACAATACCATGTTTTATTTACTCAGTACAAAAAAATTACTCCACTTCCTGTTTTATTGGTCTGGAAACCCCTCGCATTCCAAACGAAGAGGAACACGCGGACTGAACTTAAGGTAAGAATAAAGTTAGCAAAGTAACAGTTAATGTTACTTGGGTTTGGTACATTCTTTACAGTTTTCGAATTGTTTGACAAAAACAAGGCTTTAAATGTAATTTGAAGAATACGCTGTTGTAGGCCTACGTGGATTTTCTAATTAGTGTTACCATGTGGCTACTCTGGCAGGTGGCTATAGTTGCTTTACTTATATACTTATATAGACCTTATGCGCCAGAGAAACGAGGGCGCCGCCATCTTTAGAATATTGTCTCTGAACTTCTCAATCAATCAATCAATCAATGTTTATTTATAAAGCACAATTTAAAAACAACCGAAGTTGACCAAAGTGCTGTACACACAAAGAGAGAAAAAAGAAAATAATAAAAAGACTAGTAATGATAAAATGTAAGAATAAAACACAGAAACACAACACCAGTTGTAAAATGGGTATAACACACGAAAATAAAATCATAAATCAGCGAGTCAAGATATATTAAATGCCAAAGAAAATAAATAAGTCTTAAGAGAAGACTTAAAGGCCGATAGAGTTGGGGCAATTCTGATATGGACCGGGAGACTATTCCATAATTTAGGGCCGATGGCAGAGAAGGCACGATCTCCTCTATTTTTTAATCTAGTCCTCGGAACTTGCAGTAGACCAGAATTAGCTGATCTAAGTGACCTTGACTGAGCGTAAGGGTGTAGCAGGTCTGACAAATACTGTGGTGCCTCATTATGAATGGATTTAAAAACAAACAATAGAATTTTAAAATTAATTCTATATTTGACCGGCAGCCAATGTAGTGAGATCAAGATTGGCATGATCTTGAAATCAAAAGGTACCATACCAGTATGGAGACATTTATTAATTAAAGACAACAGGTCAGGGCCAACAGTCTCAATAACTTGCCCAAGGAAACGAGATGGAATGACATCGTTGGGACACATAGTTGGTTTCAAAAGAGACATAGTCTCGATCAGAGAATTGAGGTTAACAGACTCAAAGACAGACCAGGTGGAAGAGGAGAGTGGAACATCAGACAGTTTATACGCCGAAATACACAATGAAGATGTAATTTTGGAGATCTTGTCATTAAAATATGTTGCAAAGTCCTCACAAAAAGAGACAGATGCTTCAGGGAATAAATTAACCTTTGGATGGAGAACAGATTCGATGGTGGAAAATAGAATATTTGGCTTACGACTATTCCGTATGATTAAGTTTGAAAGGTATCTACTTTTAGCAACCTTAGCAGCTCGTTGAAAGGCAGAAAGAGAATCCCTTAAAATTTCATATGAAACTTGTAATCGGTCTTTTTTCCATTTGCGTTCTGCCCTTCGACAGGTCTGTCTGAGTGAACGAGTAATATCATTATGCCAAGGTAATGAATTATGCTTGCTTTTTTTCTCTTTTAGAGGTGCGATAGAATTTAAGCCGTTCATTCATAAATACGCAATATCGCTGTGAAAATACAGACCGGAAGTCAAAAGACAACGAGCGCAGCACTGAAAAGGGGCGGGGCTACATAATGTCTATACCAGGGGTGCCCAATCCTGCTCCTGCCGATCGACTGTCCTGCACAGTTCATCTCCAACCCTAATCAAACACACCTGTAGCAATCAATTAAGGTCTTCGGGTTCACTTGAAAATTAAAGACAGGTGTGTTTTATTAGGGTTGGAGATGAACTGTGCAGGACAGTCAATCGGTAGGAGCAGGATTGGGCACCCCTGGTCTATACTATACACTCATGGCTCTCTCCACATAAATATTTTTCAATTCACACAAGATTGTTATTGTTTATGAATGTAGGCAAATCCATGTGAAAACAAATTGGCTTAAAATCACAACACCGCTCAAAACTACCACAGCAACCACGTAACCCCCCCCCCCCCCAAATCCCGACAACACACAACACATTCTTCAAGTGACTTTCGGGCACAAATTGTACATAAGTATATAGATCAAAACTACCACAGCAACCACGTAATCCCACCCAGATTTCTGTTCAGAGGGAGAGCAAAGAGCTATATGCATTCTTCAACATTAGCAAGCAAAAAGTATGTTAACTTCTCTCTGGTATATTTCACAGGTTTGTGATGACGACGATGCTGCAGCCATCCAAGAGGCCATCACTTCATTTGTACTCAACATCTTTGTGGTCAGCAAAGCCAGGGATGGAGGTCTCGAGAAGCAAGCTGGAATAGCCAATCGAGGGAGCAGAGGTCCTTTTTGGTATTCCCAGTGTAGCACATGCTTGCACCTACCTAATGGGCCTTCTTTATGCCTTGGAACTAAGCTATCCAAAAAAACTGAAATACAGCTTTGAGGATCTTCCTGGAGCTTGAGGATGTTAACAAAAACATGTCCTCCAAAATCCATGATCTCAAGATCATCTCACTGGCCTAAAAACCATACAGACATTGTTGAAGGTAGAGGGTTTGAGTTAGGTCCCTCTGTTAAGTTTTACAGTTTAATTTCTCAGGTTCTCCTAAAGCACTTTCTAGTTGCACTACTGCATTTTTATATAGGGACTATGTTTGTGAGTCTGTTAATGTTTAAGGTGCAGTTGAAGGAAAGATGACAGTTAAGAAGTCAGAAACGTTACTCATGGAAAATATATTGCACAATGCGAACTTATTTTAATAGAAACCCAAAGAAACTGAAATGTAGGTTTCTTAGAAGATCTCCATTTTCACACGGGGATCATATTTGTGAGCGTGTTGTTTTAAAGTCTTAGAGTATGTTACTGTACAGGACTGAAAAACACAATTGTATAGAATATATTCTATAAATGTATTTTTTTTATTGAAAGTGTCCTTACTGAAAGTGTTGAAATGTAGTTAAACATCCGGTTGGTAGGTTGAGACTGACAGATGTCCATTTCATATTACGGTCAACCCTTGGCCACAGCATGCATATCTTGAGATATGCATGCTGCAAGATGTATTGAGTGGATTAAGGGGAAGTTTTGAGACCATATTCCTGAAGACAATAAAGCCTGTCAACTTTCACTTAATGAGCTTTCCTCTAGCACCATCATGAAGCACAATTTTCTATTGTACACAATGTCTCAACCTGTGAGGTGGATATATTTTATTATACTTTTTTTTTATACTGACCGTGTCAGTTTTTACTATCAAATGGCCAAAATGTCAGCTTAATGTAATGTAATAACTAGATTTCCATATTTGATGAGTACATTCTACTGGCATTCTGTTTACAAGTACCAGTATTGAACTAGTAAATAGTAGTAAAAAATTAACTATTTGCATTTATCCCACTTGAAATTTGTAATATGGACATATAAGAATTAAGTTGGATTCAATCAAAAATACACATTTAGAACTCTTAAAGTTATGTAGATCACACACACACAAAAATTAAGCTAAAATTAAGTTGACTTTATGTGCAAATTTAATTTCAACAAACAGAAAAAATTAAGTAGTTTGTACAAAGACTAGTCTTGTTGGAACTACGTAATAAAATTATGCAAAAAACAAAAATCATATTTTTTAAGTAAATCAAGCAGAGAATTTTTATCAGTGAGCCCTACTGTATTTTATTATTTATACTTTTGTTTTTAACCCACTGATCCAGCATGATGCTTTGTTATATTACATTTTAATGCTTTCTATTTATAGATTTATAAATATTTATATTTACTATTTATAATTACTGTAGCAAGACACATTATTTGTTCCAAATATATGTTGAACTATTGCCCTGTGAATGCACAGAATGTCAATACAGTGTACATGTGGGTAATAAAGTATTTCCAAGAACATGAAAGTGTTTTTCTTATAAACCCTAAGGACTGAACACAGTACACTTAATAGCGCTTTACAACAAAGAGCTCTGAGCAAATCCCATGAAGATGAAAATCCAGAAAAACACTGCACTACAAACAACACCAAGATCTCTCCCTAGAGCTTATTAAACAGGCTTTTATATGACGGAAGGAAAGGCTGCCCTACAAATAAGTAATATCCGTCACTCTCATGGACTGAGTTTTAACATTTCCGACATGGTCTAATTTTAGGGCCTGAGCAACTGAGGACCCTATTGAAACTGCTCAGTTTATTGTCCAGTATATTTCTTTTCATTTTCTGCACTTGCAAATATGTCATTCCATCTGCGTATTATGTCAATTTGATACTGTCATGATAGAGCCAATATTAACATATTTAGTAATTAAAAATGACAATTCATTTGAAAGACTAAGCAATAACCTTGCAAAAAATAAAATAAATAATAAAATAAAATTACTTATGGGAATAAAAATACCTGAAAAGAATATACTTAAATGCAAAATAAATGTAATGTTTTCAGACAATTGCATGCAATTAAATGAAAAATGTATTATAGTTTACATTTATATTAAATGAAATTAGCTGAACTTTAGACTGCTTTTTTGACCCATTAAGTGGGACATCATAATTTTCATAATTATTACTTCTGTTATCTTTGAAATATGGTTAAAGTTACTGTACTGACAAGCATTTATGGTAAACTAAAATATAACGTTATGTCTATTGAACTTTGGATGTCATGTTTTTCAATTTATTTGTAATTAAACATTTGTAATGATAAAGTTTTAATTTAGTCATTTTTAAATACAGTATATTTTACCTTTTAATGTAATATCAAATAACACACAAGTTAAAAAAGTACTTTACATGTGCTTTAGAATGTTAGTCAACACAAAAGAAAAGTACGGCAAAAGATTAAAGGGCACCTATTATGACCCTTTTCACAAGATGTAAAATAAGTCTCTGATGTCCCCAGAGTATGTATGTGAAGTTTTAGCTCAAAATACCCAACAGATATTTTTTTACAGCATGTTTAAATTGTTATTTTTTGGGGCTCAGAAAAACATGCTGTTTTAGTGTGTATCCCTTTAAATGCAAATTAACTGCTGCTGCCGGCCCAGGGGGCGGAGCCTCACGAGCTCGTGCTTCAGTCAGGACAATCTCATCTGATAATATCAGAACAGAAACTCTCAGTAGCGGTGTTCATTTCGACTCGGAGTCGGACAATAATGCCCACAGAGCCAGAGATTACTGTATGAAGGTTGAACAGGTAGTTTAGCTTAATTATGGTTATAACTTATTTGTCATCTGCTTTTATCCACTATTAATACAAGCCTGCTGTAGCAGACCCTGTACGAATGATGACCAAAATATACTGATGAGTTCAGTGAAGTTTATTGTACATCACACAAAAGATGAAGCGTTAGTTTTACTCCAGAGAATCACTGTAAGAGCAGCTAAATAAACACAGTATAAGATGTGAGCATTAAAGTCTTATCCATAAACTCTCTCTCCCTTTCATTAGCATGGAACATACACAGCGAAGTACACAAAACACTCGTTACAACTAACAGTAAACAAATATATACACACCTTTTCAGTCTGTGCTTAATAAACTGGTAGACTGTAAATCCGTAAAACTATTCGATGAGCTGTCATAAAGTGCACGCTCTCACTTTCACTTCTGCCGTGATCAGTCACGTTAGGACTGTCGCTCCGGAGACTGTAAGCTTGATCACGAACAGTTGGTCCAGATCCATCCTCGAGTAACAATGGGAGTAAATGAAGACTGATATGTTCATTCTTACATCCATCAACAAAACACCTCAATCGCTTAGGAGACATTCTTGTCTACAGCCATAGACATCATATAGATAGATGCCCTATCGACCGCTACTGCCTATTGGCGCGGTCGAGCCGTAGGGCCGCCATCTTATCAACCCAACATCAAAATCAAATTATTTTATAAATCACACACTATAAATATGATAAAGAAACAGAAACAGATAGTTGCAGTAAAGTAAAATATTTTAATAAGTTGAAGAAACGTGTGTGTATTACATTGCTTCCTGATATCATGTGCGCAAACACAAATAACCTATATATTATATATACACTCACCTAAAGGATTATTAGGAACACCATACTAATACTGTGTTTGACCCCCTTTCGCCTTCAGAACTGCCTTAATTCTACGTGGCATTGATTCAACAAGGTGCTGAAAGCATTCTTTAGAAATGTTGGCCCATATTGATAGGATAGCATCTTGCAGTTGATGGAGATTTGTGGGATGCACATCCAGGGCACGAAGCTCCCGTTCCACCACATCCCAAAGATGCTCTATTGGGTTGAGATCTGGTGACTGTGGGGGCCATTTTAGTACAGTGAACTCATTGTCATGTTCAAGAAACCAATTTGAAATGATTCGAGCTTTGTGACATGGTGCATTATCCTGCTGGAAGAAGCCATCAGAGGATGGGTACATGGTGGTCATAAAGGGATGGACATGGTCAGAAACAATGCTCAGGTAGGCCGTGGCATTTAAACAATGCCCAATTGGCACTAAGGGGCCTAAAGTGTGCCAAGAAAACATCCCCCACACCATTACACCACCACCACCAGCCTGCACAGTGGTAACAAGGCATGATGGATCCATGTTCTCATTCTGTTTACGCCAAATTCTGACTCTACCATCTGAATGTCTCAACAGAAATCGAGACTCATCAGACCAGGCAACATGTTTCCAGTCTTCAACTGTCCAATTTTGGTGAGCTTGTGCAAATTGTAGCCTCTTTTTCCTATTTGTAGTGGAGATGAGTGGTACCCGGTGGGGTCTTCTGCTGTTGTAGCCCATCCGCCTCAAGGTTGTGCGTGTTGTGGCTTCACAAATGCTTTGCTGCATACCTCGGTTGTAACGAGTGGTTATTTCAGTCAAAGTTACTCTTCTATCAGCTTGAATCAGTCGGCCCATTCTCCTCTGACCTCTAGCATCAACAAGGCATTTTCGCCCCCACAGGACTGCCGCATACTGGATGTTTTTCCCTTTTCACACCATTCTTTGTAAACCCTAGAAATGGTTGTGCATGAAAATCCCAGTAACTGAGCAGATTGTGAAATACTCAGACCGGCCTGTCTGGCACCAACAACCATGCCACGCTCAAAATTGCTTAAATCACCTTTCTTTCCCATTCTGACATTCAGTTTGGAGTTCAGGAGATTGTCTTGACCAGGACCACACCCCTAAATGCATTGAAGCAACTGCCATGTGATTGGTTGATTAGATAATTGCATTAATGAGAAATTGAACAGGTGTTCCTAATAATCCTTTAGGTGAGTGTATATATATATATATATATACATACATACATACATATATATACACTGTATATATATATATATATATATATATATATATATATATATATTAGGGGTGTAACGGTACACAAAAATCACGGTTCGGTACGTACCTCGGTTTTAAAGTCACGGTTCGGTTTATTTTCGGTACAGTAAGGGAAAGAAATGCAAACATTAAACTGCAGGTTGTTTATTACTATAAACTTTTTTTAACAATTTGTTTACACTTTTTTAAACACTTTTTAATAAAATATAATAAAATAGATATAAAATAAAAAAAAAAGAATAAGAAATAAAATACTGCTGCAAAGTTCTCCACTAAATAAAATACTCTCAGTCTCAAACCAATATCACATAATAAGATATAATGAAAAATATAAATAAATAACTATGATTACAGTGCAGCATTACCAATCCCAGCTTGTAGGCCTGCTCATATTTAAAAATTAAGGCTGGGAATCGATAAAAAAAAAAAAAGAACTAATTAATTGCACAATTTGCTGTAATTAATTGCAATTCCTCCAAGCTTGTAATCATCAATAATTAAACTTATAATCACCTAATTAAATGAAACACGGGGAAAAAAGGAACAGAAAATAGCCCTATATTAAAATAATATTAAACATAAATATATCAATGTATTATTATTTTTCAATAATCAATCAACATAATCAATTTAAGATTTTTTTTTTTTTTTCACTTTTTTAATAATTATCAAAATAAAATATAGTCCAAAGCTATTATTACCAGAGCATGTGATCAGAGCAGGTCATTTTACCATTTTTGCCAGCATAACTAAACCAGCTCAGCAAACAGAAGTGTACTACTGAGAAATTTCACCTGTTTTGGGTGTTTTGATGGTTTTGAGTGTTTGGGCCGTTAACGACAGAGCAGAACGCGCAGCGCAAACACGGACTCGAACATTGAGCAGAGAGCGCAGCGGGCCGACACACACACACACACACACACACACGAAACTGAGAGTGCGGCGGCGCACACGGAGCGGAAAAGCTTTTTTTCGCCCTGCAGTCTATTTTATTGGTTTAGGTTACAGTGACGACGGGTAAAACACTGGTAAAACATTAGAATCAGCTGCAGGGCGGGATTTGCGCTGAACGCGGAGACTTCCGCCACTTAATATGTTCGTGTAGAAACACGAAAATGTACCTATGTTCCGCACACAAAATATTGCATTCAGTCATTCGGTACACACGTGCACCGAACCGAAAGCCCTGTACCGAAACGGTTCGGTACGAATACACGTACCGTTACACCCCTAATATATATATATATATATATATATATATACACATATTATATATGTATATATATATATATAAAAGACTCAAATGCACCCAAAAAGAATATTGAAGTTTGATGCGTTGCCACGGCAACAGTATCTAAGATATCAATAATCCTTTCACAGGCCTACATCTGCCATGTGTTTACATTATACACAAAGTTTGAAGCAAATCGGGTAAAAATAAGAGGGTGATTTCAAAGCATTTTGTAAATGACACACTTCCTGCTGCCAGTTGGTGGCGCTATAACTTTGACTCACAATCGTTACATCCATGTGATCGGCCTCTTACAACGAACACACTGCTGAAGTTTAATCAAGATCAGTTAATGTATGCAGAAGTTATAACACACTTCCTGTTTCCATTATTCGCCATAAATTCGTTTCCTCGCCACGGCCAAACCATTCGAGATATCAAAAATCCCCTGCCAATTTTTCATCCTCAATGTCTTGACTTCATGCACACCGTGTTTGGTGGCAATAAGGTGAATTCTCTAGGAGAAGTGTTTCAAATTCCACAGCATGTGTTTCCAAACAACCCTAAATAGCTGACTTCCTGTTGGGCTGGCGTAAAACTTAGAGCATGAAAGTTGTTCGGCCCGATGAGATCTATATGTGTGCCGAGTTTCATATTATTACATACAAGCGTGTTTGATTTATGGACCAAGTTTTCGGACCCCGTTCCAGGGGGGCGCTGTCGAGCCTCCCTGCCACGCCCGTGTCCCAGCTTCAGCCCGGCCCTAATGGCCGCGGGTTCTGACCTGTGTGCAAAGTTTCAAGAGTTTTTGAGCATGTTAAGGGCCCCAAAAGTGCCTGAATAGTCGTAAGAAAAATAATAATAAAGAATAATCCTAACGAAAACAATAGGGCCTTCGCCCTTTCAGGGCTTTGGCCCTAAATATAGAATCCTAAGGAAAACAATAGGGCCTTCGCCCTTTCAGGGCTTGGGCCCTATTTACCTTGTAAATTTTTTGAACGAGTTGACACAACAACATACCAATTATGCATGTCATCTGGTCACTCCCACTGCTGATGCTTCCTGTAGGTCCAGGTTATAGAAGTCAGTGAACTTGCCTGGCAGTCAATCAGTCGAGTCAGTAGTCGGGCTACTGTTAATGGGGGAATTACATTTTAACTAGTTTGTCTGTTGTCTTAAAGGGAGGCCTTCAGTAATGAGCGTCTGTCCTTCAGGCTTCTAGGACCTGAAGTCCAGGAGAAAATGCAGGTAGGTGCATTTTTGTATTGCTTTGTTGAAGCCTTCCATGACATATTGTGAAGGAACAAGCTGACAGGCCATTTGTATTAAACTCTTGGTATACTTTGACTTACAAATACTCAAATGTAGATGTAAGAGAATTGGAGTAGATTCTAACAAAATTCATTCAGATTTGATCTTTTCTCATAACCAAACTAGACTAGAGTTGTATAGAGTTGAGTGCATTCCTTACATCTGTAAAACTGATATAATGAATTTGGGGAGGAAATGTTAATTGAGTAAGAACAGGAAACAGTATGTGAACAGTATACTAGGACTTGCAATCATTTGAGTTCAAATGTGATGATGTAATGGTACAAATGTTAATTTGCATGTGTTATAAGAGGAAGAGGTAGATCATTTATATGTCCCTGCCATGTTCCTGCCATCTCAAACAAGTGTAGGATATAGCGTTTCATACATTTTATTTTAAATAAAAGTAATAATTCAAGTAATTAATGTTTCGATTTGTTTTATTTTTTGTGAGCAAAGAATTGACAAGGTAAGGTTATTCATATGTATGAATACGATGATCAAATTGTACTTATTTGATCTGAAAAACCTATATACTGTACAGTTACAAGAAAAAGTATGTGAACCCCTTGCAGAAAATGTGAATAATTTTAACAAAATAAGAGCGCATACAAAATGCATGTTTTTTATGTTGTAATTTATTTTAAATGACCCCGTTCAAAAGTTTATGTACCCTTGATTCTTAATACTGTGTCTCATTACCTGGGTGACTTTTGTTTTTGTTTTGTGATGGTTCTTGAGTCCCTTGCTTGTCCTGAGCAGTTAAACTGGTTGTAAGACTGGATAAACTGGAAGAAAGGACTACTCTCTGGGAAAACAATGGAAATTGACATTTGAACTCTCTTGCTATATTACCATCCCCATTCAAGACATGATCACACTTGAGTTGATCACCTCCCAATTTACACATCATTCCCTTCACCCATCCCTACCTGAATAATTAAAAGTTTTTACTTTTTAATTCAGCTAAGATTACCTCTTGAGTACTTACTAAAAATATATACTTTGCAAGGTGTACTGCATATGTATGTTTATGTTATCAAAGAATCCAGTTCTTCAGGTTTTGTAAAACACTTCTGCAATTTACAAAATATTTTGTGTTGCATTGTTTTAGGTACACCAACCCATTCATTTATGAAACTGATCCAAAGAGACCACTTCAGGATGACAGACATTGATGACGAGCAGCGAATTTTAAGGATTCTTTCATGGAACGTAAACGGTTTCAATCGCAAACGAAATGAGGTTCTTCGTCATTTAAGTCTTCTAAAGGCTGATGTAGTCTTTCTCCAAGAAACTCATGTGGGTCCAGATAGAATCTACTCAACTGGGAGTATCAAAATTCAAGATTTAGGATGTGATTACAACATGGCGGCATTCACTGTATTTAAAGGAAGTTCCCGCGGGGTGACCGTCCTGTTCAAAAAGAACCTCGGATGTGGTGGTTTCAATGTCAATGGTGACGGAAAGGGAAGATTCATAATTATCTCATGTCAAATTTGGGGGCATGATTTTGTATTCATCAATGTGTATAACTCAAATGATGAAAAAATTAGGTTTACGGAGTTCACACAAATTGCGACCCACATCCTGTCGTCGACGTACCTGGTGGTCGGTGGGGATTTCAACACAGTCATGGATGCCGAACTTGATAAAACATCAAATTTACGAAACCGAAGTCACCGAAAGTCTTTCGATTATTTCCAAAATTTTTTGGAAACCTTAAGCTTAGTGGATGTCTGGCGGTGTCTTTACCCGGAGGCAAAAAGCTTTACGTATTTTGATGGGAAAGGTCAGTCGAGACTAGACTACTTCATTTTTAGCAAAGTCACAATTTATCAAGCGTAACTGCTTGCAACATTCACGAGAGGCCAATGTACTCGGATAAAGAAGAGTACATTTCTGATCACGCCCCATTGTCCATTCAAATTCAGACACGTGGACCAAAATGGCAGTTTGATTCTTGTCTTCTTGAAGATAAAGCATGTATGGAACAACTCTCAAGCACAATAAAGAAAATTTCACAAATAAATACCAGAAAGAAAGAATACCTGTGGCCAGGAGTGAAGGTCAGGCTTATATGTGAGGCAATAGTTTTGCAAAGAAGCCTAAAACCATCAAGATGTTCAGATACGACTGAATTTCCTCGAGAGGTTGAACACATGGACCAAGGAGGTAGATATTTTCCCTCTCATTTTAAGATGTAAAATTAATTAATAATGGTTTTAACATAATTTCTTTTTTAGGGTGTCCAAATTCAGAATCATCCACAGAGGTTCTTCAAACACCAAATACTTCATCTGAGAGTCTTCTGAACTTCTTGAATCATTTACACCAAACTGAGAGATTTGATGACGTAAAATCCATCCTGATCACCGTTCTAAACGAACCAGTTTCGAGAAAAGAGATTCTGGTTGCTATACTGTCCCTGCCTCAGTCTGAAAGTCTATCAGCAGATGGGCTTACAGTGCATTTCTATAAGCATTATGCTTGTAAAATTACTGACCTCTTACAAGCATTTTTCAATCAAATCTTCGACCTAAAGCCAATTAAACCTGCAGTTTTTCAATCGCTCAACTATGACAAATACGATCACACCTACAGCTATGATATTCACTATCACTGCAGTCCGATGAAAATAATTAATGTGGATTATAAAATTCTGGCTTTGATTCTGGCAGCGAGGTTGAATGGCGTTATTAAACACATTTTAAGTCCAGGTCAAAGCAAACAACACAGTTCTGTTCAGCACTGCATCAGTGCTCAAATCCCAGTGCTAATTATTTCATTAAAACTAGATCCAGTTGCACTGAAGTGGCCGTATTTGTTTAACAGCTTAAAGTCCGTGAATCTACCTGACAGATTTAGATCCGTGTTGAAGTTGTTGTTGATGACAGATCACAGATCACAAGGTCTGAGGGTGGGATGTCCGCTGACTCCTTTACTAGTAAGCATCTGCCTTCTTCCTCTGATCAACTCCATTAACTGCGAGAACAGGTTTTTGGGACCTAAGGTCCAAGGAGAAACCCTAAAGTCAGTCATCGATAAAGACAAAGCTCTTGTGATTCTTTCTGATTCTAAAGAGGGTTTGGATAGTTTTGAAAAGATGCTCAACGGTTTCATTGAGACGTCAGGCTTTGTCATAGATGAACAACACTCTCAGGTTTTCATAGCAAGTCCTTCGGGCCTCAGTTTAAGCAAAGACAAACTTACGTTTTTTTAAGAGTACGGATGATGATGATGATACACAAGAGGAAATGATTGTTGAACCGTCATAAAAATGGTGTAAAAGGAGGTTCATAATGATTAAATACGGGTTATGCACAACAAACGTCCGTATTCTGTAAAACAGGTCGCATCGCTTCAGCTCAGGTCTTTTGTATGTGCTTCGTTAAATATAGAGCTGTATTTTTTATTTTTCTTCTTATGAACATTTTGATATTTAAATTGAATTAAACAGCAACAATAAAAATAGGCTAAACTAGGTTAACTCATTACCTTCAAAAAGTCCATAGATTTGACCTCTAATACTGTTAACACTTTCTCTGTGGAAGTAATGAGACCTGTGGCCAGTTGCATAAACTGCTTAGACTTAGTCTTAAAATCTAGTCATCTCATTTTTTTTCTTAAGTCCTAACTTTTTATAGCCAGTTACATAAAAAGGTAGACAAGTCTCATTTGAATTGGGAGAGTGAGACCGAATTCACAGTATTCTGAAGTGTGCATGATGAACACTTTACTATCTCATGAGGCCACAGGAGAGGATTTATGAATGGCTGTAAAGCAACGCAACTGACGCTAGTAGGTCACATGATCATGACAGTGTGGTGAATGTAGTACATCCGGATTACATTCATACTACGCACTTTTTTAATGGTCACAAAGTAAATTCTCATTCAAATTAAGTACCTACTCAAAGAGAATATGCGATTTTGGACGCAGCCTCTGTGCCGATGATTTCAAGTAGGCTTTTATACTCATTCAATCTATTTATCATGGCGGCGGACACTCACTTTACTCCCATTGGTTGGCAACCTATTGTGCAGAGCCATTGGCAAGGTACCTCACAAAACTGATTTCGGACAGACTTCTAAGAAAGCATTACGGTTTATGATCTACAAAATGGAGAGAACTTTGGTGATAATATTTAATTACTACAATACTAATTCCTCGCTATAAACAACATCATAAGTGGAAAACGTTGGTCAAAAACATACATTTTTAGCATAACTGCCAAAGAATGGAACGCACAGGATTGTGGGAAGGCAGAGATACATCTATGCTACCTTCAAAAATCGATCAGATTTTATTTAATATTTCAGATGCAGCCTCTGAGAGAGTTGCATCAACAGAAGTCCAAAATGCTTGATCGTCACATGATTCATGCAGACTTCAGACTTTGGCGGGCATTTCAAATTGACAGTTAGAGACATATAAGTTTAATTTAAATGCATCGATTTACAATATTTATAGAATATACCAACATGTATACCGGTATGTAGTATGTTGTTACAGGAATGTTGTTTTAAAAAGAATAGGCCTGGTTTCACAGACAGGGTTTAGATTAAGCCAGGATTAGGCCTTAGTTCAATTAGGACATTTAAGTAGCTTTTATAAACGTGCCTTAGAAACATTATTGGTGTCCATCTTGAGACAAAACGATGGCAGTGACATATTTTAAGATATATCAGTGCAAGTTGCTTTCAGTAAAAACACCTCAAATATGCATTTTAGTCTGGGACTAGGTTTAAGCCTTGTCTCTGAAACCGGGGGCTAATATGCTAATATTTGAGGATTAGTATGGTCAACTAGCATTACCTGCCTTGTTAGGTGAATGTTACCTTGGTTAAAGACTGTTCCTGTTTTTTAAATTATTTTTTAAAATGTTTTTAAACTTGTTAGTCAAGAGAAATCACATCATGTTCATTGTGGTTTCACTATTCAAATGGTAACTGAGAGCCTAAATAATCTTAATGACTAATGTCATCTTTATGGCATTCAGATAGGACAGGAGAATGACAGGAGATTGTCAACTCACAGCACAATGCAGCAGCAGCATCTTAAGTGTGTTGTCTTAGAAAATCCATTGCAAACAAGTTAAATGTAAAATTTAATTAAGTGGAATTAAATTAATATTTATGTTTGAAATTCATATGCACCCTTGATTTAAAATAAAACATCTGTTTATACACAATTATATCCTATATTTTTTGTATTTTGACTTTTGCTATATACATTTCTAATAAACTGAATAGCATGTCAAGCATTTTGTCTGTCCTTTCCTCCATGTTGTCCCAGCCAACATCACTGCTCCTCCACCTACTAGCACCCAGTTAACATCACTGCTCCTCCACCCTATTTTTAGTTCACATACTGGTCAAATGGCATCAAACCTAAGGTATTTAATGGTGCTAGTCTAGAATAAATTAGTGTTGTGTGAATTATAATAGAATTGATGTAATACACCTGCAAAAAGAGCCACTAAATGTAAATGAATACAAATGAATCAAGGCTGTTCTACGACAGCAGTTTGACAATCAAAGTAATTAACTCAGAAAAGCCAAGATTTGTTGTGCAGAGACTTTTGGTCTCTCGATTCCCAATGCCTCACCTTTTGGGATCGGTTCCTTGCTCTAATGAAAAATATTTGGCATTCTTTGTTCTTTATAAATATTTATATATACATGTATATATAATTTTTTATTAGTAGCCTATATACGTATACAAATATAAGTATTTTAAAGCTCTGCATTCATACATTACAAATGGATTCTGTTCTGATATTATCAGATGAGATTGTCCTAGCTCTTAGCGCGAGCTCGTGAGGCTCCGCCCCCCTGTGCCGTGTAGCAGCAGTTAATTTGCATTTAAAGGGCACACACTAAAACAGCGCGTTTTTCTGAGCCCCAAAAAATTACAATTTAAACATGCTGTAAAAAATTATCTGTTGGGTATTTTGAGCTAAAACTTCACATACATACTCTGGGGACATCAGAGACTTATTTTACATCTTGTGAAAAGAGTCATAATAGGTGCCCTTTAAGTCAGGCATGGAATGTCCAATCTGCCCCAAACTTCACACGTTTGATAAGAGTTCTGTCCTGAAGACATGACCATGCTCATATTCAGTTCTAGTCATAGCGCCACCTGCTGGCAACAGGAAGTGACATGTTTAACACTGTTGTGGACTCCTAATAACATATAAAAAAGTGCCAGCAAGTGCTAAACATGCTAGCAAACACTTAGCTAAGTGCTAAAGCATGCCATTACTGCAATTAAATAGGAATTTGCTGTAACTCAGGCATGGAATGTCCAATCTGCCCCAAACTTCACACGTTTGATAAGAGTCATGGCCTGAACACATCTACATGAGAATATTCAGTTATAGTAATAGCACCACCTACTGGCAACAGGAAGTAACATGTTTAACACGTTGATGCTGTTCTAGCAACATGTTAAAAATGCCATTGAGTTCTAAACATGCTAGAAACATGTTAAAACATGCTAGCAACACTTAGCTAAGTGCTAAAGCATGCTAATTCAATGAAACAGGACATCGTTGTTACTCAAGAAGGCAATGTCCAATCTGCGCCAAACTTCACACGTTTGATAAGAGTCCTGCCCTGACCGCCGGACTCGCACGTCCTCCATGTCTGTATTTTTTTTTTTAACACTTTCACTTGTGTTTGTAGTTCTAACCGAATCCTCGTCCAACACGCGATGGGTTGTGGGCAATATTAGATGTTAGAGTGCGCATCGATCTGCACTTCGGATTCTGACCGGAAATAGTAGACCATCCAGGTATCTTTGGAACACTTATTTCAACATACTACGATTTGGGACATACTAATTCTGTCTTTGAATACTATTTAGGACGGATAGTATGCAAATTGGGACGCAGCAATAGTAAAATATGCCATTGAGTATTAAACATGTTAGAAACATGCTAAAGCATGCTAGCAATACTTAGCGAAGTGCTAAAGCATGCTATTACTGCAATTAAATAGGAAGTTGTTGTAACTCAAGCATACAATGTCCAATCTGCCCCAAACTTCACATGTTTGATAAAAGTCCTGCACTGAACACATCTACATAGCAATATTCAGATGTAGACATAGCCCCACCTACTGGCAACAGAAACTGACATGGTTAACACAGTAATGCAGTACTAACCACATAATTATTGTGATCTAAGCATGCTAGAAACATACTAAACATGCTAGCAACACTTAGCTGAGTCATGAAGCATGCTATTATGACCATTATACAAAACATTTTGTAACTGACTTTGACATACTCTTATTATACAGTGAGGAAAATAAGTATTTGAACACCCTGCTATTTTGCAAGTTCTCCCACTTGGAAATCATGGAGGGATCTGAAATTGTCATCGTAGGTGCATGTCCACTGTGAGAGACAATCTAAAAAAAAAAAAAAATCCAGAAATCACAATATATGATTTTTTAACTATTTATTTGTATGATACAGCTGCAAATAAGTATTTGAACACCTGTCTATCAGCTAGAATTCTGACCCTCAAAGACCTGTTAGTCTGCCTTTAAAATGTCCACCTCCACTTCATTTATTATCCTAAATTAGATGCACCTGTTTGAGGTCATTAGCTGCATAAAGACACCAGTCCACCCCATACAATTAGTAAGAATCCAACTACTAACATGGCCAAGACCAAAGAGCTGTCCAAAGACACTAGAGACAAAATTGTACACCTCCACAAGGCTGGAAAGGGCTATGGGGAAATTGCCAAGCAGCTTGGTGAAAAAAGGTCCACTGTTGGAGCAATCATTAGAAGATGGAAGAAGCTAAACATGACTGCCAATCTCCCTCGGACTGGGGCTCCATGCAAGATCTCACCTCGTGGGGTCTCAATGATCCTAAGAAAGGTGAGAAATCAGCCCAGAACTACACGGGAGGAGCTGGTCAATGACCTGAAAAGAGCTGGGACCACCGTTTCCAAGGTTACTGTTGGTAATACACTAAGACGTCATGGTTTGAAATCATACATGGCACGGAAGGTTCCCCTGCTTAAACCAGCACATGTCAAGGCCCGTCTTAAGTTTGCCAATGACCATTTGGATGATCCAGAGGAGTCATGGGAGAAAGTCATGTGGTCAGATGAGACCAAAATAGAACTTTTTGGTCATAATTCCACTAAACGTGTTTGGAGGAAGAAGAATGATGAGTACCATCCCAAGAACACCATCCCTACTGTGAAGCATGGGGGTGGTAGCATCATGCTTTGGGGGTGTTTTTCTGCACATGGGACAGGACGACTGCACTGTATTAAGGAGAGGATGACCGGGGCCATGTATTGCGAGATTTTGGGGAACAACCTCCTTCCCTCAGTTAGAGCATTGAAGATGGGTCGAGGCTGGGTCTTCCAACATGACAATGACCCGAAGCACACAGCCAGGATAACCAAGGAGTGGCTCTGTAAGAAGCATATCAAGGTTCTGGCGTGGCCTAGCCAGTCTCCAGACCTAAACCCAATAGAGAATATTTGGAGGGAGCTCAAACTCTGTTTCTCTCAGCGACAGCCCAGAAACCTGACTGATCTAGAGAAGATCTGTGTGGAGGAGTGGGCCAAAATCCCTCAAGCAGTGTGTGCAAACCTGGTGAAAAACTACAGGAAACGTTTGACCTCTGTAATTGCAAACAAAGGCTACTGTACCAAATATTAACATTGATTTTCTCAGGTGTTCAAATACTTATTTGCAGCTGTATCATACAAATAAATAGTTAAAAAATCATACATTGTGATTTCTGGATTTTTTTTTTTTAGATTATGTCTCTCACAGTGGACATGCACCTACGATGACAATTTCAGACCCTCCATGAGTTCTAAGTGGGAGAACTTGCAAAATAGCAGGGTGTTCAAATACTTATTTTCCTCACTTATATACCTCCTTAAATGCACATTGCTCAACCATGCTCTGTCTTCCTAAAGCCACCGAGTGACGATGGCACGAGTGCGAGGGCCCTTTCATCGCTGCTTGCAGCTTTAATGATTTATTGAGATTGTAAAAAAAAACACTGGGAGGATTTTTATCATTCTAGGGTGGTTTTGCTCACACACTACCAACACACATTTATGTTCAAACACCATGTAAAAGTGAATTTTGCATAATAGGTGCCCTTTAAAACATGATTAAAAATATATTTTAAAATTAAACTTTAAAACTACAATATGCATTTAAAAGTGTATTTAAAAAAAAAAAACAGTCATGAAAGTGGCCTTGTATTTCATTAATATTATATTATCTGCTAGTACAGTTTTTTAAATGTACTTTTAAGATATAAAGTACACATTCAACACAATTAAATGCACTTCTTTTTCAAGAGTAATGAAACAAAAACAAAGCTTTGTTCGTTTATACAGTTAATATACATTGTTAATAAAGATTTGCACAACACCAATTGTAAAATTTTGTAAAATTTTGGCCAACAACTAAATGTTCTTTCTCATGTCTTTGATACAATAGAGTCATTAGTATCTCATGCCAACACACTCATCACATCTTTAATGCGTAAAGGGGGGATGATTAAGACCAAATCTGTTCCACTGTTAAAGTGATTTTATGCTGGATACACTAATCAACAGCTCAGTCCTTGAGAACACGTGATCATTTCCCAACACACTGCAATAATCAGCATGATACAAAACAAGCCCGACGACACACACTGCCTCAGCTCTCCTACAGAGGGCAGTGCGCGACTACAAACGGGAATAAAGAGGACAAGACCGACAGAATGTGTGTATAGAGAGAGAGATGCTTGCTTACTACATACTGATCTGAAATCATTGTATGTCAACTAAGCAGTAGGCATTACAAACAGCACTATGCTACAATTTTGACAAAACCTTGTCTGTGAGTGACATCTGGTCATTATCTTACATTTGTATTTGATCCAATAAAGAAAGACAAATTAAAATGTGTAATTACTTACAGCTCATTGACCATAGTTTATGAAGGACATTGCATTATGGGATACAATACAGTTTTATGGAGCATGTACATTTATTCTGCACATTTTGTAGCAGGTCATCCGGGTATTCCATGCATATAGATTATTTGAATATTTTGCATAGTATACATCCTGCGGAAATAGTAAGAGTAGCATGCAAGTTTTGCCATAGTGAATGGAAAAGAAAGAAAGAGAAAAAATGAGACAAATAGATGGAATTCCTTAAAATTTAGAATCCAACTTGCATCACTTGTGTTAGGGCTGCACGATTAATCAAAATAAAACCAGTATCAAGATACAGCTTAGTGCGATTATCAAATCACAAAGGATGCCTTTTGATTAAATAAATATATGTGCTGCGTTTTTCAGAGTGAAGCGCGATACTGTGTTCATTTACCCGTGAACAGCTCATGATGGTGTTTCCAGTGTACTTTTATTTAGTTTTTTTTTTTAGTTTTTATTTAGTACTGATAATATATTTTTTTTTTTCTTAATACATTATTATATATAAATCACAACATTTGACAAATTGTGCAGCCCTATAAACAATTACAGCAAAAAAAAAAAAAGGTTTGTTTTTATCGCAATGTTACCGAGAATAGATCTTTTCCCCAAATCATGCAGCCCTACTTTGTGTCATCAGCCCTTAAAACTGCCACCACATACAGCATCTGAATGTCACCCTCAACACAATAGCCAAATCAAAATGGATACCAAGCTGCTTTAAAGGAATTGTTCATCTAAAAATGAAAATTCTTAGGGGGGGAAATAAATTATTCACAGATAAACTTGTCTTCCACCACAGACCATAAAATCCTCAGTTAAGCTTCATAGGTTTAGGTTTTGTCCTGCATTGTATTTTTTGTGCTGATGCTGCAAATCGTGGGGGTTGTTAAAGGACCGATGATATTACTTTTCTAAGCAGTCGGACTTGTGATTTGCCATGTGGATAATAAAATTTAAAAAATCCCCTTTACTTTACAGTAAATGAAGGACCAGAGCTATACTGTAGCTCACTCAAAAATGAAAATTCAGTCATCATTTACTTACCCTCATGTTGTTCTAGGGATGCACGATATATCGGCCTCCAAATCGGTATCGGCCGATATATGTTCATTTTTTAATGTTACCGTAATCGGCTCGATAAGAAAATTTGGCCAATGTATTAAAGTCAATAAATAATGGATTATTTCCTTCAGCTGAGACAATTCAGATGTACACTGTTCGCCATGATGCTTTTGAATTGCTTGAAATGTGATTGGAATCCACAAAAAAAAGGAAAATACAGTGAAGTGCAACATGTTCTGTCAAATAGGCTGCATAAAATGAGAACATTAGAACTGTGTGCTTGGGACATCTTTTCTCAGAATTGTGAGATATAAACTCTCAATTGTGAGTTATAGAGTCCAATTCTATGGAACTTAGAGACTTTTTTCCTCAGAATTCTGAGTTTATATCACGCAATTGCGACTTGATATCAAGTAATTCTGAGATAAAAGTTCAGAATTGCAAGATGTAAACTCGCAATTGTGAGAAAAAAAGTCAGAATTGTGAGATAAAAAGTCACAATTACGTTGTTTATTTTTTTATTCTGTGGCGGAAACAAGCTTTGATACTTCATCACATATCAGATTGGAAAGGCATTTATTTAAAAAAAAAAAAATTAGGAAAATATTCTAAAAGTTGAAATAAAGTGTCTAATGTGCGTTTAACAATTCAAGTGTTTAACGGGTAGGGTTAGGGAGGGATTTAATGTCCCAATAAGTTGGCATCCATTTAATAATTGTAATAAATATAATCATTTACAATGTTATTAATGAATATGTTTAATGTCCAACCACACTGAGGTGCAAACAATATCCTCCACTATTTATAAGTATAAATAGCATCTAACTATATCTATACAGTCTATTGGAAAGAAAATGCTGCTATTTACATTGTGTAAATATAATCTATGGCTATTTTCACTCAGTAAACAGCCGCTGCCATTTATTTATTCTGAGGACCACAAAAGATATTTAGAAGATATTGGGTTCAAACAACACTGAATCCCATTGATTTTTATTGTATAGACGGGATGGGGGTGGGAACTATGTTCTTTTGGGTTAGGAACGACATAAGGGTGGGTAAATAATGATATAATTTACAATTTCGAGTGAATCTCTTTAATAGACAAACAAAACAAAAGAAATCACTGAGACTGGATAGGCTTTCGATTGGACCAGCAATAAGCTACCTAACAACTACCCAGACGACACTAGGCAACCGTCTCGCAACACACTAACAACCACTCAGAACAGCCGAGCACAGTGGACAAGCACCACTCACATATCCTCAGAAAGATGGCAAAAATCCAGTCCACACCAAGCCGACGGTCAGTCATAGGGCCCTTTTTGAGTTTTTTGTGCTAGTTGACAGTCGCCTTTAGTCGTTTTGGTGTGTTCAAGCACAGCTTTTTGACCGAGACCCAGCCGACAAGAGGCGACAACACAGTCAGCTTCCGTCGCCACTAGTTCTTTGACATCCGCTTGGTGTATCCCGGGTTTTATAGATATGAAAGCACATCCCATCAGCTTCACTTCCAGCCAGAGCACATCAAATCTAAAACCAAACACTACAGCTGTTCCAGACAACCAGAATCAATCATAACAGGCTGTATGCATCATAAACACGACCAGTCAGCCAACTTACAACACCAGCGGTTCAGTGGGACACGGCCCTAAAACACACATGATGAACGACTTCAGAGAACCGTGATTCATCATTCTGTTCACCACTGCATCAAAACAATTACATGAGGAGATGATTCACTCTATTTTCGTAATGTGTGCTGTAAAAATAGTTTACAGTGGCAGTGTGCTTGACACTGCGTGATCAAACAAGGCCTATTTTTGAAGATTAGGCAGATATTATAATAACTGATCATCTTTTTTTCCTATGAATTTAAAGATTGAATCAATTTAAAATGCAAAATTGCAAAAATACTGTTTTCTTACTAATGACACAATGGAGGCAGAAGCTGTGTTCAACTTTGACATCAACTTATTCATATTTTCTGTTAATTGGGTAGTTCATTGAAATAGCTCTTGCTGGTTACAAATTAAAGCACATTTGTATAATGATAATTTTTGCTAAAATAAACATCAAAAGAAGCTCACAAACAATTAAATATTCAAAGAGACATGACCTACTAACTAACTAATGTGACCAGACTTCAGAAGATAAGAAAGATCACATGCTTAGAGGAATAATTCACAAGGAAATGTAAATTATGTTATTGTTTATTTATATTGTTTCAAACTTTAATGTGGTTTCTATAAAACACACAAAAAGAAAAGAATATTTACACTCTTTCTTTCCACATATAATGACAGTTGATTGTGACCAACAAACTTTTTGTGAATACTTTTCAGCTAAGACACATTAAATTGATCATAAGTCATAGTAAAGACATTTGTTATTAGCACTTTGTGATAAGTTATGACATATACAATAACCATAATGAGTCATAAGTAATTATTCATTGAATTCAAAATCATTTTTGAATCTGAATGAGATTTCAGAGGTTTAGTGGAGGAGCAGGCTAGTTGGGTGTAAAAAAAAAAAAAAGTTTTATTTGGTACTACCTTCATCTTATGGAAAAACAAAAAAGAGTTGGAGATTCTGTCAAAATGCTCCTTTTGTATAAATAACAGCATAAAAGTTTAGAATTACATGAAATAGAGTATAAAAAATGGCATTTTCCATTTTTGGGTTAAAGATTCTGGGCTTAATGTGTGCTTGTGGAAAAAGAGAGAGCTGTTTACTCAGCTCATTTATTTTAATGGTTTAATTACGTCTCCTCAAAAATGTTCACCAGTAGGCCTGTCCTAAACTCTCATACAAATAATTAGACAGGCAGCACTTAAAGCATTTGCTGTTTTTAGTATTCAGATTTGTTGTCAAGGCCGCCAACCCTTTTCTAGAGCAGGTGTCAATCATGTCTATACGCCTGGATTTGAGCAGCTTCACTACGTTCTTCCATGAAAATAACAAATAAACTGAGACAGTTTGACAGTATATCTCTGAATCTCTGTGGGGTTTAAAAGAACAGAAATCCTCTTATCATTCTTGCATCTTCTGACGCAATGCATTTGAAATCATACGCAATTGAGTATCAACTGACAGCACAATGCATGCAGTTCATGTTGAAACCGGTCTACAATAGTGTGAATAAAGCAGACTATTTGTTGATGTTGGAAGGTTCACTGTAATAAATGCTTTTTAGGGGTTCAAACACGTAGCGCTGAAACCCTATTGTAATTGATTGAATTTCCAAGGATCAGCATTCACCCCTAAAAGTGATCGACCAGACCATACCGTTAATCGTAGAGACTTGAAACTTTGAGGGATGGCAGCACCCGCCGCATCTACAACATCACCAAGGCTCGCCCCAATCGGCCTGAAGGGGGCGCTATAGCGACAGCAAAAGTACGTAACCACTCATAACTCCAGAACTGTCGGTGTAGGCTCAAGTGTATATATCGTTGGAATCCTTGGCCCAACAACAAAACACACGTCTTGGATTCGAACGTCACTCTGGCGAAATTTTCGGGTATTTTGGAATCCTAATTGGAACCAATCCAGTACATAAAGATTACCTGGAACCTGATTGTCAATAATTATCAAAAAAAGTCAAAATTCCTATCGGCGCCCGTGACGGGACGCCAAAATGTTCAAAGTAGCCTTAGATGCCTGTGATAAATTCGAAAGAAATTGGCCACCGGGGGGCGCCATTTCGAGTGCATAAATGATTGTAAATCGTGCGAATTTTTCGCACATGCCCTCGACATTCATAACACATGGTAGAACTCCTCATTATGAGCAACTTTGCCTCTAGGACCGCCGCTGTCAATCAAACTGTTCACTAAATATCAGAGATTATTTCAAAAACTTACTTTCGCAAACTAGTACTTTCACGGACTTTTTGGCTCAACCTCAATAACTATCAAAAAGTTTTAAAACATATTTCCTTATTAAATTGTCTGTTTTGGCTGTAAATTGTCTTTTCCATCTAGTTACATCCTAGCTAAATAAAACAATACCTTTTACATATGTGCGTAAAGGCCTTAAAACACTTAAACCCCATTAATTACATGGCTTGGTTGAATTCTAATGTAGAATGCGGTGTGTTATTTCTTGATAACAGACCGCTGCTAAGTATAACACACCGTTGCCATGAAAAACAGAGTTGCTATGGACACAGGATTCTAACCGTAGAGACAGAATGGACTATTTTCTTTAGCGGAAGCAATACAATCTCTTTTAAATAAATAAACTCCTTTTTAAATCAATATTTTGTGTCAAATTATTTATTTATTTGGTGGGTAGCCATGTAATAAGCGGGATAATGTAGAGCGAGGCGGTTGTTATAACGAATACAACCCCTTCAGGCTGATTCAAGCTCCGCTTCGCGTCGTGGTCCCGATCAGCCTGTCAGGGTTGTATTCGCTATAACAACCGCCTCGCTCTACATTATCCCTTACTTAATTGCTGCTTGCAGCTATATTTCTGAGTAGGTTTTTTTTTTTTTTTTTTTACAAAGAAAATACTATTTCAGTTTTTCTACATTAAAACTTTGTTTAATTTAATCTGTTTGCCATTTCTTGGTAATTGTTTGCGAGATTTACTAGCAATTTCTGAGTGACAATTGTTTCTACACCATTGTTTTTCAGTGTGCAGTGTGTTCATTGGGGGGAAACATTTAAGTCAGGATGCAGTTTCCTACTGACTTCCACAGTTTGCTGGATAGTCCATATTCTACCTTGAGCCCTACAATAGCCGTTTCTCCACCACCGGGCCGAACGGTTCCAAGAACGGTAAGGAAAGGTTCCATTTATATTTCCACTTGAGCTTGACTAAGCTCGGCATGTTTACAAAGCGTTCTCGGCCCAGAGTTCCCATCACGGTTGTCTAACTGCTGGTAGAATGCGTGTAGTGACATCGGCACTCAGGATTGGTCACTTGTCTGTTGCCTGGCTACCAATTTCTCTTTAGCTGGCAGAGCGCGCTATTTGAGCAAAGTAAACAAGTCAAGAATACCTAATCATTCCCTTAACAGGGTTGTTATTTACATCTCATACAGTCTGTAAGCGCTTGACTCACCAAGGCAACGACTGACGCATTTGTATTACATTGGAAAGAGCTCTGTCATCAGCCCCACAGTGGAAAACGAAACCGATTAAGCAATGAAATGGTTTGGCTTGACAGTGGAAAAGTGGCTAATGTTAACCATTCAAACATTGTTTAGGTTCTCAGTTTAGTTTCAGTCCGATTAATTTGCAGATAAAAAATCAGCTTTAAAAATGTCACCTATTCTTGCAGACAGACAGAGAGAAACAAAACTACAGCTCAAAGCTGTAGTGGAAGGCTGGAGAGCACAGCACTTTGTGGCTGGACTTTTAGGATGAATAATTAATTGTGTCTGATGTTATAGGGGAATAGGTGGTTTCTTAACAGGGAGCAGACCTCGAGAAGTGCCGTCTCTAAGGCAGGGTCCAAAATTTGCGAGCCAAAATTAGTTTTGACTATAAAACAATATTTTGCATTGTTATATAATGTATAAATTCACTAAAATACACAAAAGGTCAAATTATTATCTATTTTTCCACATGTAGTTGCAGCACATTACTTTGATTTTGTGGACAAAAGTTTTACCCTTTTTTTTTTTTTTTTTCTCATCAGAAATAAGGTTTCTTTTCAAAAATGTCTTCATGGTATCAGGACTTTAGTATCATGTGGAGATTTTTACTTGATGCCCTCAAAAAAAAAAAAAAAAAAATTATATATAGGCAAAAAAAATGTGTATGTCACGTCATTGACCTATTGGCTGAAGAAAAAAAAACAAAAAAAAAAAACAAATCCAAGATGTGATCAACAGTCTTGATGGTTTGAGTATTAATTTTCTAAAAGTTTTTGGAATTTCACTAGTCTCATACTCTCAGCAGCCAATAATTCACTGCACAAAACCATTTATTTTACTCATAAAATACGCACAAGCAAATCGTTATTTGCCTTTTATTTCCTACTGAACATAGAACTTTGCAAAATGGTGAGCAAATTTAATTTCCATTATCCATCATCCGCTTCAAACATTACAATGCTCATGATAACTTTCATTAACTCTACAATAAGTAAATCCACTTGACCAGATAATTACTTTTCAACAGTGATGCCATAGAAATATAAAGAGCTACTGCAAAAACAGAAGTTCAAACACAAAATGCTAAAGATGGTGCTTGTTTCTCTGGCACAAAAGGTCTAAACCTGAACATTCAATATATTAAAAGAAAGAAAAGAGCTGCTGGTTTTAAATAACAAAACCCATTTTATTTTTATTAACACTTGAAGGAGGGTAAGTTTAATCAAAAAAGCAACATTTTGATCATAATGCTGAGAAAATTGTGCTTTTATCTCTTGTTTCTGCTTCTTCTTCATATGTTTTCATAACATTTGCGAATAAAGCACCGTTTTCATCTAGTGAGTCGAAGAGAAAAAAAAATCACTTCCTGGCGCTAAATATCACTAAGAAAAATGGAAGTTGCTGCAGGAGAAGCCACTGTATATACAGTAACAATTTCATATATCATAAATTACTTGCACCTCAGAGCACACAGATGAAACGCAATAAAGTTATCTTGGTTTTGGAGAGAGATGCTGCTGTTCGGGAACGCAGTCGTGTTAGACAGTTCTGGGAGGGAATTACACCGAACCACTTTGACGAGAGACTTTGCTCTGGCATTTCAAAACAACCAGAACAACAAATTCAGAAGCTGTGCAAGAGACCGGTCCGTTTCTATCTTCGTTTATGCACAAGTTTTCTTATCGGACAAAAAGTTTATCCAACTCAATTGAGCCCACACGTTTTTAATGCGCATTTTTAGAATATACTCTTATAGGCGGGGAAGCGTTGTGTCATAAATGGCGGAAAATTCCATCAATGGCAGGGGAAAGAGTTGGTCAACTTCAGTCCTGAGTTTCGTCGAACACTGCTCAAATGTAGCATTCGTCTTGAAGGAGTGTGGTGCATCATGGTTAAACATCGATTTTTTTGATAAATTCATGAAACTGCCTGTGAAGCCAACACAGTAACTATGCATGCGTTATATAATTCTAGCCTGCATGCCTGAATATTACTTTGATGAGCGCTAACACTGAAAATAGGTCAACAGATGGTTGTGGTGTGGTCCAGGTACACGGTCATCATTACTGGTGAAGATAGATGTGGAGTTTGCCTCAAATAAGTCAGTCTAACAAAAATGTATAACCAAGAAAATCCCACCAATTTATTTGTACTAGACACAAGATCTTATAGTGGCAGCCAATTATTCATTGCTCATTTGCCTTGTTATTTGTTGATCAGTGAAAAACAGGCCCAATCACTGACCACATAAACAGGAACAACATGATCAGAAGATGGCCAGTGTCCAGTTCCTGCACAGTCAGTAGCTGGAAGAGAAAGGTAGCTGGCATATGTCACCATATTGGATACGCTTCTCAGATCGAGAGCCTTTTCACAGGAATAATCTCTCTACAAAAACTGAACGCATGACTGTATTTCTCAGCGCCTTCACATCTTCACTAAGCAAGCATTAGACTGCATGATCGTTTCTGTGTGGCCTAGTTTCCGTCTCTGATGTGTCTTGAAAGCTTCAAGCAGATCCAGAGGCAGAGGAACAGAAACACACACACACACGTCCATTTAGTGAAAAGCGCTGTGGAATTGAGGGTTCGCCCCGTAAAAGGAATTTCTGTGACAAGCTGTGTTTTCAAGTGCATTTCATCTCTGTTTGCATGAAAAGTCCCAACTGTAGTCTGTTTGAGAACCTACTAGTATAGATGCACATTTTTATTTCTCTCGAACACCGTTTGGCAAGTGGTCTGGCACTTTGCTGCCAATGTGAAATCCCTCTTTTTTACGCAGTCACAAAAGCAAAGAATCAGCGGCACTAAAAGGGGAGGTTAGCTGTCATTCAAATGCACACTCAGTTGGCAACTAAAAATCAAAAACAGTTACAAGTATGCAATAGCAGACTGTATATCTCTAGTCACTATCATACGTTTAATTTACTAATTAGCGGTGTTTGCTAAGTAAAGCATCAGATGTGCGCTACAATTGTGCTCTTAGCAATGGATGATTACTTGAAAAGTTACAATTGCTCACCGTTTCTCTGTCACATATTGGAATGCGATATTCTGACATTAATCAACATGAAGCTCACCATGCGAAGGTAAACATTGAGTATTTTTGATCGACATTAACCCTCTGGAGTCTGAGCTGTTTTCTGGGCCCTGGAGGTGTTCTGACATGCTCTGACATTTGTGCTTTTTTCAGTTATTTATAAACATGTTAATGGCAAAGGTGTAAATTCACTCTATATAGCACAAACAGGGCTACCAAAATATCTGATCAACATGCATGTATATGTTTGAATTTTTAAGAGAATAATGTTTATGCGTGGTTATTGGAAAAAATAAAAATGAAAGTTGCAGAAATAAGGCCACAAAACACATACTAAATATGTGGCAATAAGACTTTTGACTAAAGGATATCATCGCCTATAGTTTTTTCTTCAAAATTATGTGAAAATAGTCTTGCTTTATCGTTCACATAAAACCATACATTGATTTAAATTGATGTAAAACAGGTTTTGCTTGGAAAGCCAATATGCGAGGGGGGCGTGAACGAGGAGTGGTTTTCACCTGAATTACCACCCACTCTGCATAATGATGAGCCATTCACTCAGGTGTGACAACTGACTGAGCCACAATGCAAGGACCATTTAAGATTTTGCTTACATCTATCTTGTAAATATGTTTTGCTATTTTATTAAAAAGGTTACAATTACAACAATAATTACAATTTCAACAATATTTCAAGTGTACTCTTTCTTTGTAAAAAAAAGATTATAGGCCTACATTTTATCTATGTATTCATTACTTTGAATATAGCCAACATTGGAACAGCTAACATCTTAGTTGATGACTTTATTTTTGACAAAAATAGTAGGCTATTTTATATATAGAAATTGCTAAACAAAAGCTTATTTGACGAGGCAGTATATTCTACAGTAAAAACTGTACCCAAATCTACTAAACAAAATGTTGTCTTATATTTCACCTGACTGTAACGTTGTTTTCATGAAATACGCTTACACACGCTTAAAATGATGATAATTAAGTGTAAAGATAGGTATTACTGAAAATATTTGGTGTTTGGGGTGAGGATTGGGGTTGATCCATTTATAAAGTAGCTGTTTTTTATTTATTTTTCTGATGTGCACAAATAAGCGACAGGTATCATAAGATTTTCTTCTCCATGTTCCTTTTTTTCTATTCTTTTATTCGTTCATGCATGTAATAATGAATGAATGAATGAATGAATGAATGAATGAATTTATGTATGACTTGTGCAATAAATAAATAAAAAAATAAAAAAAAATACAATAGGCTATTGACTCGCGATCTTCGCAGTAGGCTAGTGAACGCACCGGAGAAACGCACATTTATTAGGCTACATAGTTTTTTTGTTTTGGATGGTTTTGTTTAGAACCAGCTGTAAATGTAAATATATTTCACATTTTTTAGACATGTGAGGCGAGTAGGCTACGGTCTGGTTGATGATCTCCAGTTCAAGCACCTTATGTTGTGATTGCTAGCCTATATTTACTTTAAATCCAGGAAATTTGTTAATGAAAAAATTATTAAAATTAAGATACAATTGATACAAAACGAAATTTGTTTTAAAGAAAGGATTTGTACTTTCTGTTTTGAGGTATCTGTGAATGTTTGAAAGTCAACTGTCACGTAATATTGTTTTTTGCCAGCTGTGGTAAACAGCGCGCATCTATGCCGTTCATTCATTCATAAACAGAAACCTGAGAAGGAAAAACTTACTAGTATTCCTCAGCTCGTATTCCTCGTATTCGTCATTATTCCTCACAGCGCTGCGTTGTAAACAAGTAATGTTCTGAATAAACTGGTGTTTTGGTTTTCTTGTGCTGATGATAGGGGCGTTCACAGGATTGCGTGGATTGCCTCAGCCATTTGCGTTTGAATAGCACGCGCTCTCTGTGGGCGGAGTCACATTACATTTGAATTAGCTCTAATGAGGTCGACTGGAATCGCTCTCTTTTAATACAGATTTCACAAGATGAGAATATTTGTTTTTTATATAAATTACTTCATTAAAAAGTAGAGAATTCAAGCTTCATGCCTGTGTGTCTGAATGCCTGTTTGACTGAGTATTCGCTAAGCTACAGTTCATTTTCGGACGCGTTTCAGAATGGACTACACGGACAGAGAGAAGGCAGAACTCGCTTCGTGTTTATTTTTCTTTATTTGGCAAAAAGCACAACACTTTGTTTTTATTGTGAGTATACACAAAAATAATACACATTTAACAGAATCGATTGATGTATGAAACTTGTTTTGTAAAATCAAAGTCAAAAGAGAATTTCGGGTCTCAATCAACTCATAAGGAAAAAAATCGAGCAGATCACGCCGGCGTGATCTCAGACCCCTGAGGGTTAAAGTTGCGATGTCTTTTCTTCTCTATTGTGATGTATGTCTGAGTGAAACGGCTTTTGGAACAAATGTAGGGCGGGGCTTGATTTTGTCTGTGGGGAATTGATTGGATGGTTGTAGTTTGCTATTGGTGAATCTCTTGTGATTGACAGGTCATTGCCCCGCCCTCACCATCTGAGAAGAGAAGAGAAGAGCTGCAAGATGGAGGGGAAGTTATTGTGATTCAAGATTATGAGACATGAATAAAAAAAAAAAAAAAAAAAAATATGTACACATGAATACTGCTACAAAGATAAGAATTCATGGTGACTTAAAGACAAAAAAGAGTTCAAACGATAAATTCTAAGAAGATTGTGAACATTTTCCTAAGCGCAATTCCTGCATTAAATAATTTTTATTGTGTTTTATTAGTGACACAATTGGGTAGAGAATATATTCCAAATCTGAAAATACAGTATGAGAACAATTAACTGTACAATTACTAGAAATGTTTACCTTGGATATTATACAATTTGCAAGCACAATTTGTGGGGAAAAAAACCAACAACTGTGTTTCCAACTGTGAACCAATTATATTGTCCTTGCATTCTTTCTTGTGGCTCAGTCACACACCTGAATGAAAGGCTCATTATGTATGCAGCCTCATTATGCGGGTCGTTGTCTTCTCAGGTGTGAATCACGCCCACTCGCATATTGCCTTTCCAAACAAAAAGTGTCTTACAAAATTTAAATCAATGTATTGTTTTATGTGAATGATTAGGCAGGATGATTTTCACATCATTTTGAAGAAAAAACTCTAGTCGACAAAATGCATTATTCAGAAGTCACTTGTGGACACATATTTAGTATGTGTTCTGTGGCCTTATTTCAGAAAATTTCATTTTTAGTTTTTTCAATAACCACGCATAAACATTATTCTCTCAAAAATACAAACATGTACATACATGTTGCTCACATATTATGGTAGCCCTGTTTGTGCTAAATAGAGTGTAATTATACCTTGGCCATTAATATGTTTATAAGCAACTGAAAAAAGCACAAATGCCAGGGCATGTCAGAACATCTCAAGGACCCCAAAAACACCTTAGACCCCAGAGGTTAAACAGTAGATGTTGACCATCCTCATTCAAATTAGAGGAGAGACAGCAACTTGTCTTTCCTAAGACAAAAAATGAAAGTGAATACTGCAAAAAGATCTTGATATGAACTAATAGCACAACAAAGATGATGCATTGATGCAGTATATAAACCAACAGCACAGTGAGAAGATCCAGTCACCTCCGTCTACACGTAAAAAGCTATTAATAGGCCAAACCACACTGGTTTGCAGCCCGACACGCGGCTTCGAGTGTCAGAGTCACGGAGATCACAAGGTGTTGTTACAGAGCCAGGTATTTTATTTATTTTATTCTCTCTCTAAATGTGTACATGGATTTTTTTTTTATCATTTGTTGATTATTGTGGCATATTTTTCTAAATTAATTCAAGATTAACTCTTGCAAGTGTAGTAATACAAATTATAATAAATAATATTAATATTAATAACGTACTGGAATTTCTAACTTTGAAATGATACCTTGAAAAATATTGATATTTTGATACCATTTTTGATACCACAGGGAAAACTGCCACATATACTGCGATGCTGATCTTTCTTTTTCCTGGAAGCAACCCCAGATGATCATTAACGTCCTTCACACATCCCTTTTTACTAAATAGAATAAACTCTTAACTTCATTCAGCTGAAGAAAACTGTTTGCCAACCTTTACTTCACCTCAGCCAGACATTCATAAAAAGACTGGAGAGAAAATTGCTCTCCATGTTTCACTGGAGGATAAATTTGAGAATCATTAGCATACAAATGAATAATGAATGCCATGTTTATCAAAAATTGTTCCTAATGGAAGCATATTAAGGGAGAACAAGACTGGTCCCAAAATTGAGCCCTGAGGAACCCCACACATTAGGGGCAACAGAAGAAAAATAGCTCCCTATACTAACTGAGAAAATGCTAATTGTTTCAAAGTAGCTTTACAGAAAATCATGATGTCAATGTTTATAACATCTCAATATCTTCATGCCCTAAAGTCACATTTAGCAGATTAGAGCAGAGCGATGATATAGTTTACATTTTGCAATGATGTAAGCGATAAAACAATTGAGATATTATATATGCCAATAAAGTTGGCCATACTTATAGCTGGGTGATAATATAGTTAAAATATATTATAGTTGAGATTTGCTATATAGCATATATAGCTTTACGGGAGTGTACTGTATGTATGCAAATAAAGTTGGATATATACTGTATATAAAGTTTTATATATCCCTATTTATATACACAGCTGTGAGATAGATTTGCTATATAATATTGTTTTTATGCGAGTATACAGTATGTACTCAGGTAAGTAGGATGTATACAGTATACGGTTGACGTTAACTCACTGTCAGTTGAGAAAGAGGTATCCTTTTGACAAGCATTCAATATTTCCTGATCCAGCCAAGCAACTGCCATTGAGATGAATGTGAGTGTGTATAGGTAGTATAACTCCAGGTGTTTTAAACCCAACAGCACAGCACTCCATGAGTATCCCGAGGCATCATGATCAAATATCCAATGGTGATGATAGTTCATTGCTTAACCCTTGCAGAGCTTAAAAAAAAAAAAATAGATATTTGACCACTAGGCTTCAACTCCACCACATGGTTTATGATCCCATACTAGCATATAATTCTGCTGTAGAACAAAGCTGGATGTCCTAAATACTTTTCCACAGTATCAGCAACACACAGCTCTGGATATCTGGCTTCCAATGTTCTCATGTTCAGGCAAATGGCACAGCGGTTCATCTCACAAACCCAACAGTGCTGTCTGGGAGATACGCACAACTCGTCTCGCAGAGGGAGAAGAGCGCTTTGAAGTGCCGACACACAGTTCCCAGTGATTAAACTGGATTTGACAGAAATTTAAATTAAATATCCAGCCAGTTTCAGAAAAGAAAGGACGTCTTAAAGCCGTATCAGAGAGTAAGGAACAGCACAATAAATGGAGAATAGAATATGATAGCAAGTGGGAAAAAAATGCAGTTAAATATTACCGTTTTGGCTGTAAAAGAAACTTACCTCTACAAATATGAAGCATGGTATGATGGAGTAACTACGGTGTGTATTATCTGAAGCCATTTTGCATCAATTCAGTTTAAGTTCCACAATTGGCAATCTAAAAGAGAAGAAAGTGAAAAAAAATGAATTAAGCATTTAAGAAAAATCATGAATTTACTACCATTCTGTGAAATGCACAAACAAAAAACAGGAGAAAGAATCTTTAAAATACTAAATTTGTACACTACTGTTCAAAAGTTTGGTGCAGTACGATTTTTTAATTTTGTATGAAACCCAAACTTTATATATATGTATATATTTATTTAGCAAATAACACATTAAATTGATCAAAGAGACAGCAAAGACATTTATAATGTTACAAAAGTGTTCCACAAATCATTTTGTTTTGAACTTCATTAAAGAATCCTGAAATAATCTCAGTTTACACAAAAATTACATCAAATCATCATTTTATAATGATTTCTGAAGGATCATGCGACACTGAAGAATGGAGTAATGATGCTGAAAATTCAGCTTTGATCACGGGAATAAATTACAATATATTAATTAAATAATATATTCAAATAGAAAACAATTATTTTAAATTGTAAGGAAATTCCTGAGAAAACCCGTGTCTTAGAAATGCTAAATTAACCTCTGGGTTTATGGCTACAAAACTTCACAGCTCAACTGCATTGACTACTTAAATTGTGGTATTCTGACCAAAACTGTGCGACTGAGAGGTTGTAAACTGCTAATATTGCACTGCAATTGAGTTCAGCTAAATCATAAATGTCTTAAAATGAATTGTGGAATACACAAACAGTATATGCCACAACCAAAACAAATAGGAGTTCACAACAAACACCCCGAGGACCTGAAAAAAGCAGCCAGAAAGAGTCTGAGGATTTCAGGCTCTTGAAGGGCATCCAGTCAGTGGAAAGGAAACAGAACAAAGACAGAATGACAGATAAAAGACTTTAACTGTGAAACATTCTCATTAGAGCAACACAAGGTTAAACACAAACACACTTTTTCTGATTTTCTTTTCATACATCATTCATACATATACACACACACAAAAAAAAAAAAAAAAGACAACAACAAAAAAAAAAAAAACAGAAAGAAACATTTTTACACAGGAAATGTATTATGCAAATGTGCTGTCTCCTAGGGCAGCAATCAAAGCAGAAATGTGTATTATTTTATGTCAAAATGTTTTCTCCTATCCCAGCTTAATCTGCAGTAAGACATATTAAGTTTATTCTCAGAAAAGTCTAAACACTGGCATTGTGGCACTATCTAAACGTTGCTCTGGTTGAACGTTTGAACCAGCCGTTTGAACACATGGCGTAGGTTTGGGGTGGAAATATTTGGACCTGTTTACACCCGGTCCCCTCATGCATTTCCTCTGATGGGATATCTATCCGGTCGTGAAAAGACCAGGTGTGAATGCCCTCTGAAACGCTCAAACCACTTCAGGAGGTGGTCTGAAACGCATTCCAGACAAAACTGGACAAGTGTAAATGCATCTGGTTGTTGAAACCACATTTGTGAATTTTACTCCTCCCAAAATGTTAAAAAATAAACGAGACGATCAGATGAGTATCTCTTCAGCAAGCAAAAGCACAAACTGCCGCAAATAAAAACTGGAAGATGCGAACGCTCAACACACAATTATCTTCATTATAAGTAATTAAACTAAATTATCTTACCAGTGCTGATACCACTCTATCTCCTTTTACGGTCTTTGATCTTGAAATTAGCTGATGATAGATAAAATGAAGCTCATTTCTGTTGCTTTGGTTGACGTGAACTCAGTTAAATTTGCATACAGCATTGGAACTTAAGATCGGATTTATATCCGTTTTGCAAATGGATCCATTTTAACAAATAAGATCAGTAAAAAAAGCATTAAGTGACAGGTGTAAATGGGCCCTTTGACTAACCGATGGAAGACTAGGAGACTGTTTGGGGAACTTGTTTTAAATCATTTATTGTTTTTGTAATTCCATTTGGTGACGCTAGAGGCAAAGAAATCAACCTGAGGTAAACGTCCGTCCTATTTGAAAGGACAGGAGGTAGTTGGTGGGTCAAGCTCTTGTGGCTGAGACAATGACCAGCGAGTTTCGGAACGGATCCAAACTCTTTCCATAGCAAATTTAAAGCCACATATCAGAACTGCCAATTGTTTTCCATGGAGACTCTGTAATTGAGTACCTCTATACAGGGGTGCCGCCAGAAATTCTGGGCCCTATGGAAACCTCTGGGCCCTGGGCCCCCTACATTTTTTACAGATAAAATTTAACCCAATAAACATGCCCTGTATACTTTAAAAAAGATACTTAGCACACTGCGTAGTTAAAATGTCTAAAGATGAGTACAAAGCCTACAAAAACAAGAATTTTTTTTTTTTTGTATAAGTCAAACACACGTAATAACCATATTATTTCTATTGGCCTATTTAGTTTTCATAATATAAAATATTAAAATATCTATTTTGTAAACTCCTTATAGCCAATGGTTACTACAGACACATGCTTTATTCAGTTTTTTATATTTTTTTTTTTTCTGGGGCATTTTATTCATATTAAGAACGTCAAGTTTGACATAATCGAGCGTAGCAGCAGCACTGTCACTTCACAGAACACACGACACACACGGCAAACTGATTTTGTGATTTTTGAAGCGTATAGATTAGCCTACTTTTTGTTTTGTAAAGTTATCATCATGTGGCGAACACAGTAGGCTAGATAAGACGTGTTGAGAGGCTTCAATCTTCGTGAAGTTTCGCGCTCAGGCTCACCTTGTTCAGCTGAAGGTCCTTGCACGCTGAATCCGAAATTTTCGCATAGGCCTATGCGTTTTTTCGTACCGTCATTCTGTGGCTCTAAACTGTCAAAACACCATTCAAATGCTTGTTACGGATGCGAAAAACGCAGAAAATCGAACCCGATCCAAATTTTTTTTTTTTTTCGACGGACGAAAGTTTCGGAGGCAGTGTGCAAGTGTGATTGACATAACGTGAGGTTGTATTTATTTTTTTACGTGCTAAAATATCGGACGCGAATTTCGCACGGGGGGAGAAGGAGGACGTGGGTGTGCAGCAGCCGCTGAATCTGTGTAGAGCTATTTTTTACAGTCTATGGTGTAGAGACATGATAACCCAGAGATGTTATTGTTGGATGTAAATCATAATTCAGTAATTATTTTACTAAGCTAGCTAGATAAAAGCAGGTCATGTAGCAACAAAAATAAGTAACTCTGAAAGTTTTGGAATGAATAGGGCAAGCTACCTTTCTTTTTGAAAAACTGTGTGACATACTGTCGACTTCGGCGTTCTCTGTCTTCTCTTTCCTTCATTTCTTTCCGTTTTTGATGCCCTGACTTTTGATGTGACATGCCTGCGTGTGTCACAGTCTGCGCTGCATCATAGCAAGTGCAATAAGCAAGAGACGCTACACGATCGTAGCTCGGACAGGGCAGGTGGAATGAACCATTGTAAGGGGGAGGGGTGTGACTGAAACAGTAAATACATTATTTGTTTTTTTAAATATTAAATCTATGGTCAAAACGGACAAAATACACATTTAGTACATGAGGGGCCCTAGCACATTTAATGTATGTATAAAAAAGAGAAAAGAAATAAGAAAAGAAAAAGGGGGTCTGCTCTTCTGGGCCCTAAATCAGCCTGGGCCCTTAGAATCGTCCTAACCTTCCACCCCTTTACGGCGCCCTTGCCTCTATATGCTTTCTAGAGCAAATACACATCACACACATTCACAGTGAACTATTGCATCATAATTCAGTGTATTACAAATGTTTGTGCTGCTCCTGTACTTTCGTGAGCTTCATGTGAAGTTGTTCAGTCTGCCACCTCTCTTATGAATAAACAATGGCCTAAAATGTATTTAGACACCACCGCCGATGCTCCATTTCCAAAAAACTGCCCCCGAAACAGCCCGAGATATACGTCACAATAGGGAAGAAAAGACTATCGCTACTTCTCTTTCATGACGATTTTAAGCCACATTTCAAAATGTCAATGTAATTGCTTTAGATATCAAAATATCAAAACATCAAAACAAGTGCCATCTTTTAGGTGGAAAATAACAACCCTGATCAAACACACCTGAGCAAGCTAAAATATATATATATATATATAGAATATATATCACAGGTAGGTGAATTTGATCAGGGTTTGAGCAGTGGCCCTCCAGGACCAGATTTGAGGAACCCTGGTGTGGGATTTACTAAATTTTCACTCACTAACTACTACTTAATTTCACAAATAATTACAAAGAAAGGACAAATAACATATTGGATTAAATCTGAAATTTTCTTACAGCATACCTATGGACACCCCTGTTTACCCATCTATCCACAAATGAAAGGCTTTTCCAAGTCCTGAATTTTCTCCACCCCATAATGGTCACTCAAAGAAACAACCAACCAACATTCCTAGAAATAAATATGCTCTTGTCATGGAGCAGTTACATATTTCTCCATCTGCTGTTCTTGGAAAAACCGAAGCCCTGGTCACACTTTAGCCTGTGCTGAATTGCTGCATCAATGCAATCCTAAACATCCTTTCATTCGGGCCCAGACAATGATTCATGATACTAATACTTCCATCAAACTGACTTTGCTGTAGGTCCAACACTTCCGTCAACGTGAGGGTCTTGCCAACACTTGCCACTTGGTCTCATTTGCCTCAAATCTAGCAGATCTGGAATAGTGCATTTCCCTTCCTTACTGCTACATGTTTGACATCTCAATGGACATTGGCAAATTGTTCACAGCTTTCAAGACACCTGGGAATAAGAGTGGAAAAATATATTTTGGTAAAACAATCACTTCTTCTGAAACAACCCACATATCCACATAAATAAACCTCATCTACTATCACAATATTTTGTTATAGACCTTATGTAGCCCCGCCCCTTTTCAGCGCTGCGCTCGTTGTCTTTTGACTTCCGGTTTTATTTTCACAGCGATTCTGCGTATTTATGAATAAGCGGCTCGTTTTAAAATCTTCCCGGTCTACTGACATTTGTTAAGACATCTGGTTTAAACATTACAATCCTCATGATAACTTTCGTTAACTTTTGTTAACTTTATATTAAGTAAATCCACTTCAAAAGCTAATTACTCCTGGACAGCAATGCCATAGAAATATACAGAGCGACTGGAAAAACGGAAGTTCAAAGACAATATTCTAAAGATGGCGGCGCCCTCGTTTCTCTGGTGCATAAGGTCTATATAGTTATACATTCAAATTAACTTTTAAATGAACAATTTTCTCCCTTCTGATTTCTGTGGCGAAATAACACAGTATTGTTTTGCTTTGAGCAATTCCAATGTTACAGTTACAGTGAGTGTACCTGCAGTGATAGCGTTACATGTACCAATAAGAACATTTGGACAATATATTAAAGCTGATAAATAATGTATTATTTTCCTTCAGCTGAGACACTTCAGATGCACACTGTTCGCCATGATGGATTTGATTTGCTTGAAATATGACTGGAATCACTTCAAAAAGGAAAATACAGTAAAGTGCAACATGTGTTGTCAAATAGGCTGCATAAAATTATAATGAGAATATTATAATTGTGTGCTTGGGATATGGCTTTTAATGGTGAGAGTTTTGTTTTTGTAATCAGGCTCTCAAAAATGTTATAAAATTTGGATTTAGATTTATAGGCCAATATATCGGTTATTGGCTTTCAAATGTAAAGAAGTATCGGTTATCTGTATCAGTGCATCCCTACTAATTACCAATATACTGAAGCTTTTCTGCATATAATCCTACACAACAGCAGGTAGGCTATAAAATGAGATATTTTCTCGCAGAGATTTTACCTACAACTCCAAAAAAAATTGACCAAAGTCAGATCGTATGATTCGAGTTTCAGAGCGTATTCTTCATTCTACAGCAAGACTCACTGACAGCAAGAACGTCCTACAAATCATATATTCAAACAATATGTCGCCCGAGCAAGTAAGTACTGTAGGATTTTTTGACTGGTGCTACATGAATAGATTTCACAATACCTGGATTTTGAGAGCTTGTCAAAAAGGCCTTCTGAAATGTAAGGTATGAGCAGAGCAGAATCCCAAGGATTTCTATGAATCCGGACAGCAACTGCTTTGCAAGTCCTATCAAAACACAGTTGACTGGACTTGAAAGAAGATCTATGATGGCCACTTAAAATCAAAAACACACCTTCAGGAAAAGCTAAACCCTAATAGTCCATCTTCACAAAGTGCAAGCACATTGTCAGAAGTAAGGCTTGAAGTCTTACTACATTGCCAACTAGTTAGATGTTGTCTCTTGATATATCTCTGATTGATGCAAAACAGCTGCATTCATCAAACTGTTCCTTAAAGGGATAGTTCACCCAAAAATGAAAATTAGCCCATGATTTACTCACCCTGAAGCCATCCTAGGTGTACATTCTTCTTTCAGACAAAAACAATCAGAGTTATATTATGCCGTCTTAGCGGCCCCTGGTTTAATAACAAATGATCGTTGCGACGAAAGCAAATCAATCAAAACTAGCTTTAGATGGAAAATAACTTAACTCTGCTGTAAAGCCAGAACAATCTCTGTTACCTTAAATTATACGCTTATCTCTGTAAAGCTGCTTTGAAACAATCTACATTGTTAAAAGCGCTATATAAATGAAGATGACTTGATATTAAAAAATGCCCTGGCTCTTCCAAGCTTTATAATGGGAGTGAATGGGTGTATGTCTTTGGAAGTCCATCAAAGTGCAACTATCCATGATAAAAGTGCTCCACATGGCTCTGGGGGTTAATAAAGGCCTTCTGAAGTGAAGCGATGCGTTTGTCTAAGAAAAATATCCATATTTAAAACTTTATCAACTAAAATAACTAGCCGTGTGGATGCACTTTTATCATGGATATCTATCCATCTATCTATCATAATTACTGTATCCCTTTAAGTTTTATCCAAAAATTTTCCATGTCTTACTTTTACTTTGAAGCTCTGCTGTGCTATGTGGGACTTTATTTGTCAAAAAAGAACAATGCAATGTTTTGTTTTGAAATATGCTGTGAAGCTCTTAATCACTTTATTTAATAAATAACACAAAATAAAAAAAAATGATGCAGCATTATTGTATTTATATTAGGGATGCACCGATATGAACATTTTGGCTGATACAGATAACCGATAATCATTTATATTTGAAAGCCGATAACCGATATATTGGCTGATAAATCTAAATCCAAATTTTATATAATTTTTGAATGCCTGATTACAAAAACAAAACTCTCACCATTAAAATCCATGTCCCAAGCACACAATTATAATGTTCTCATTATAATTTTATGCAGCCTATTTGACAGCACATGTTGCACTTAACTGTATTTTCCTTTTTGAAGTGATTACAGTCATATTTCAAGCCATTCAAAAGCATTATGGCGAACAGTGCGCATCTGAAGTGTCTCAGCTAAAGGAAATAATACATTATTTAGCGGCTTTAAAAAAATCTGCCAAATGTTCTTATTGGGCCGATAATGATAACCTTAAAAATGAACATATATTGGCCGATACCGATACTGAGGCCGATATATTGTGCATCCTTAATTTATATTATACCATGGTCTGGGTGAATACACGATTCTGATTGGCTGCAGGGTGTCCATTAAAAAGTGATAATGTACACCTAGGAAAGGCGTCCCGTCAATTTGCCTGATGACAGTTCTAAATGATTGCGCTGGCTCAAACTCACTGATCAACTGCTGCGGTCGGGTCGCTGTGGCCACGTTGCTTGGCAACGCCTGTATACGGGAGATATTAAATAGTGCGCTCGACTTAATAAATAAAAACCCTCACGATTTTTACTCTAAAACACATTAAAGTATTATTAATTGATTAAATATTTCTTTCTTTCGTAAGTGACCATGGTATAAGCGGGATAATGCCCTTCGAGGTGTCCATTAACAGAAATGAATGGACTTAGCGGAAGCAACCGTCCCACGCCTCCGCGTCGTCCATTAATTTCTGTTAATGGACACCTCGTCGGGCATTATCCCTTACTTAATTAACTGCTTTTTTCATCCTTTTCTAAATGCAAAAAAAAAAAAAAAACTGAAAACATAGAATTTGTTTAAAAAAAGAAGAAAAAAGAAAAAGAAAAAAAGAAAAGTAAAAAATTTGCGGGAACAAATTTATACGTAACAGATTTTTAGGAGCATAGGCTTAAAAACCAAATGAATTGTGACCCAATGCTGTGTTTAGGGGAAAAAAATACTAACTATTAAAATACTAATCGAAAACAGTAAGCCAAAAGAGTGGTATGTTCAAAAACATAGTATTCGAAAAACAGTAGGCAAAAACTTCCACTGAGATTGTGAAGTGTGCATTTGATGGACACTGTACTATCCCATGAGGCCACAGGAGGGGCTTTGTGAATGGCAGTGAAGTGACGCAACTGATGGTACTGTAGGTCACAGGATAAGGAGAACATGGTGGATGTAGTACATATGTTAGTCTTTTGTCTCAAGTCTAGAACCACTTTTGTCAATATGCTGCAGGTTCGTTTTTGAATAACTAATTTCATACATTTTATAGATATTTATTCATTAGACCCAAAGTGTCTAAAGGCAATTTTTTTTTCAACTTAAGTGTAGCTCAGATTTCCATCTGTGGTCATTTGGTCCTCTTCACTTGCACACATTACTATTGTATGTGTATGAAGGATTTGCACTTGCCTGTGCCAAACTTGTTGCAATGATGCTATTGTAGGGTATTGTGGGTGGATGTTAGAGCATTGCTAGGTTGTTGTTTACCGGCCCAAGTCGAAAGAGTCCACCCACAAGTCTCTATCGCTTGGGGTCCTTCCTTCAGACCAAGTATATTAGTTTTTCTGCTTTATCATCCATAATTCCAACTGCTTAGCATTCGAATTAGCATCAGAACCCCTCTCTTCAACAAGCCACACAATTTGAGCCATCACTCATGTATAGGCCGTTTCTAGGCATAGGCGAACTAGGCAGTCGCTAATGGCATCATGAGCTGGAGGTGGTGCCTATAAGTTCCTCAATACTCACGTTAACACATTAAAGTGGACCTATTATGCAAAATTCTCTTTTACATGTTTGAACATAAATGTGTGTCTGTAGTGCGTGTAGCCGTGTACACAACCATCCTATAATGATAAAAATCCACCCACTCCTCTTTTTTTAATCCACATAAATCATAAGAAGCGTCTCAGAACAAGTCGTTTGCAGATTATAGTTTTTGTGATGTCACACATGCTTAGGCCACGCCCACCACTGCTGACAGACTCCGCCCTATTAGCACAGACCCCGCCCTCAGTGAGCTGAACACAGTCCATGTTTATCTCCTCGCCAGAGCATTTAACAGCAGCATTCACCGAAGAAATATATTCTTATTAAAGCTACTAAAGTTATTCAGTCAAGAGCAGTGAGTGATTTTCTGTTTTTCTTTTGTTGTTTGATTCATATTAACAGCATATATAGCAGTAGATACTGTATATTACGCTGCTTTCACTTTAATACACAGATCCAATATACACATGCGATTTCTTAACATTCGCAAACATAACCGCCTGTGTTTATGTGAACTTTGTGTGTTTTTGGCATATCCTTGTGTGTATTTGACAGTTTATGCGCAATAAGACATGAAAGAGAACTTAATTTAATACTCACGGGATGCTCCATCTGACATCCAGCTCTCTGTGCGGACTTTAAAACGCATGCAGATAATAAACTTTCATGATGATGAAGAACTGCAATGTCAAGGGAGTGTGACCGCGATAGAGACGATAATCAAAACCAAACATGTTTTATTTTTTGGCAGAGTATGCGAGGCACGAGCTGTACAGGCTCCGCCCTCTTCTGGAAAGTGGGGTGGGGAGCAGCAGCTCATTTGCATTTAAAGATACATGCGCGAAAACAGCATGTTTTTCCTTCCACTCAAAAATGGGCATTTACAACAGGGTAGAGTAAACTATCTGTGGGGTATTTTGAGCTGAAACTTCAAAGACACATTCTGGGGACACCTGAGAGTTATATTACATCTTGTAAAAAGGGGTATGCCCCTTTTAACATAACAACACAGCATTTTACAAACACACACACAAAAAGAAATCACCCCATGTTAAGTACATTTAAAGTATTAGTAAGAATCGAAATGTCAGTAATACAAACATCTTTCTCATATGAAACATTTTAAATAATCATATTATCCTAATCAATTGCATCACTTGTCATCTTAGCGGTATTATATCCCATAAATTTAACTCCAAAAAAAACTGTAAAATATACTGGGGATGCCATTAAAGCCTTGGTTTCATTCACAGAATTATACGTTTACTAAACTCATATCTGTATAATGAAAAAGGCATTTATGTTATATTTGTGTAACTTTAAATTAATTTATTGTCATAAGTAATGTTAAGTAATATTAATAAACAATTTAATATATGCTGAGACATGAGCTAATTTAAGTGTTTTAATAAAGCATTTTATTGGAGAAATATTAGGCTACCGTTGCACTATTGAAAGTGAAAAAACTTTGAACTTGCCAAGAAATTGCTTATGATCTGCTGTTGATGTAATATGACAATGTTTACTTTATGGCATTTGTATTGTAATATATAGCAGATGATTGCAAGAGTGCACTGCATATTATTTTTATTTATTTTTTTAAAAAAAGAGAAGCCAGCAATAGTAAAGCATAGACATTTCGGGTCAAGTTTATTCCGGGTTTGTTTATAATTAAAAGTCATGCATTATGCATAAAGATTTTTTTCTCCTGGTTATTAAACTATATCGGGCATTTAATTCAAAGTAAACTGTAGCTTCTGTTTGGGCTGAGACTAAGAACATCATTTAAAGGTATAGTGGAGGATTTTCCCGAATTTTAGAAAAGAACCGCCCTCTCCACTTTTTTTCCACCTAGTTCTCCTCGTGCACGCTCTGTTTACAAGTTGCTGTCGGCATGGCTCATACAAGCCTACTTTCCAAAAGAAGATTTGCACTTTTTCCACTATGTCAGACTCGCCACCGTCACGTTTGGTGGCACAATTATGTTGCAAATTATAAACTAACTCAAAAACATTCATGCAAGACAAAATGTCAAATGCCCTTCCGTGTTATATTTACTTATTATACTGATCGATTGAGTGAGGACTCAAGACATGATCTGCAATGGAGAAGTAGCTTGTTGCATTTGTGTAATAAATACTATGGTGAACACACTGGAATTATCAAAAATGAACACACAAGGTTTTAGAACATTTCAGCGTGATACCTTTTACCATTTGGTCATAAGGCTACTTTAGACAAATTGAGATGTTTACCGTGTCTGCGCGGTGCGTGACTTGTGCCAGGGCTAGAATCGCTAATCATAGCTTACATTAACTTTTACTAGCAGTGATTTTAAATGGATTTCTCCAAATAGCATGCCAAACTTTACCTGTCGAGTAGAAACTTCGCGACTGAGGCATCAGTGGGAAGCCTAACCTGTGCTTTTAGCGCACGCCAGCGTGTGAAATATTATCCCAAAAACACTCTGGTCTTGTTTCTTTCTTCAGAGGCCTTTCTCTTCTTGTCATACAACTCGTAGACACTTTTTCTTTTGCGACCCTCAGACGTTTTGAAAAAACCCGGTGAGAACGGCGAGCTTCAATGAATGGCTGAAACCGTAGCTCACCACACATATAAAACTACCTAGGGACGAGCACGTACGATGGCCTTACGTAAACATATCACCAGAATGATTGACAACTAGGAGGACCAATAGTCTTGATGATCCACCCGGAAAAAGAAAATCCTCCACTATACCTTTAACACATTATTCAAGGCCTTTCTCTTCTTGTCATACAACTCGTAGACACTTTTTCTTTTGCGACCCTCAGACGTTTTGAAAAAACCCGGTGAGAACGGCGAGCTTCAATGAATGGCTGAAACCGTAGCTCACCACACATATAAAACTACCTAGGGACGAGCACGTACGATGGCCTTACGTAAACATATCACCAGAATGATTGACAACTAGGAGGACCAATAGTCTTGATGATCCACCCGGAAAAAGAAAATCCTCCACTATACCTTTAACACATTATTCAATATAAAGATTTTACTAGTATCGGCAAGATAGTGTGTGTGTGTGTGTGTGTGTGTGTGTGTGTGTGTGTGTGTGTGTGTGTGTGTGTGTGTGTGTGTGTGTGTGTGTGTGTGTGTGTGTGTGTGTGTGTGTGTGTGTGTGTGTAAGTATTTTAAATCCTAGTGTACTTTTTGTATTCTAATACATTGTCATTATGCCCCTTAAATTATTTTAATGTGCTCGCCCTGTATTATTATCACCAATGCAATAACTGAACATATGAACAATATTAATAGTAATGCTTGCCTTAGCAAACACCCCTACTTATACTTAAAAGAGGCTTGATCTCCTTTGATTATGTGCTCAAAAAAAGACAAAAATAGCTAGCTTGTTTTATTTCATCCTTTAGAAAAAGCAAAATGAGATGCCTCATGCATAAATACCGTATAAGACAAACTAGCTGTTTGCAAGACATCTGCATGAATGTGTAGGAAATCCTCCAGAACTATGTTGATGTCAGATAATGTCCTCTGGCTGTGTCCATCCCAGCCAACACAGCATCTGTCCAGCTCATGTGTACTGTATCTGAGCCTGTGATCCAAGCACTGTCCCGAGGGACAAACTGTGACATTTCTCCAGCACAACGTCTCTCTGACTGCCATCAGTGTAATGTGATACCAGTCAGAAGCCACTAATGGACTGGGGGTTCATGAGGCCCAGCTCAGATAAATGATGAAGCACCAACTGGTAGACACAGACTGCAAAACATAGAAAGCTGCCTCCTGTCCACAGCTGAACTGAGCGCTCTTCATAGGCACAAACTCTTTAGAAAAACTCAATTAGTGCTCCTCATGTGCGTTAGATGCTATTGATTTCAACAAAGATACAAGTGTTAGCATGTTGCTAAGTTAACGGCTTGATACTCTAAGCTTAAAGTCGGCATTAAATGGAAATTCCTCCATTTTCTAAATGCATCTTAGGCCGCATTTACATTATATGGTTCAAGTGACCCAATTCTGATTTTTCCTCCCATATGGCACAGATGGGATATGACCCACGAACGTGTGAGCAAGAAAAAAAGCACATGAATTCTGATATTCTCAGAATGGTTTCAGGCCTCATTCATATGAGGAAATAAATATGATATGAATCAGATATGTGCCTTTTTGTCTGCCATGTAAGCAGACAGATCAGATATCCCTGTCAATGCGAGTCGTATAATACATTGAAAAAGCGATAGTGGCGAATGACGTCAACTCTTTAGTGTTGTCAAAAGTACTATACCTACTTTGGTACAAGTCGGTACTGAAATATAAAAAAATGTGACGATACCAGGATTTCCCTCTAGCATTTTGAGTGCTGTTGAATGAATTCATAAACATCTCTGACTGGCCATCGTCTTCACGCGCTCAACATATGTCTCTGATTGGCCATCGTCTTCACGCGCTCAACATCTCTGTCTCTGATTGGCCATCGTCTTCACGCGCTCAACATCTCTGTCTCTGATTGGCCATCGTGTTCACACACTCAACATCTCTGTCTCTGATTGGCCATCATCTCCAAGCGCTCAACATCTCTGTCTCTGATTGGCCATCGTCTTCACGCGCTCAACATCTCTGTCTCTGATTGGCCATCGTGTTCACACACTCAACATCTCTGTCTCTGATTGGCCATCATCTCCAAGCGCTCAACATATGTCTCTGACTGGCCATTGTCTTCACGCGCTCAACATCTCTGTCTCTGATTGGCCATCGTCTTCACACGCTCAACATCTCTGTCTCTGATTGGCCATCGTCTTCACGCGCACAACATCTCTGTCTCTGATTGGCCATCATCTTCAAGCGCTCAACATATGTCTCTGACTGGCCATTGTCTTCACGCGCTCAACATCTCTGTCTCTGATTGGCCATCGTCTTCACACGCTCAACATCTCTGTCTCTGATTGGCCATCGTCTTCACGCGCAAAACATATGTCTCTGATTGGCCATCGTGTTCACGCGCTCAACATCTCTGTCTCTGATTAGCTACAATGACTACCTTGGGTTGTTTTACTGGTATAAGGCATCCAACACGTATACGCAATGTGTTATAAGAATTGCAGGTACCAAATACAATGCTTTACAAAACAACAACAAAAACTGTTAAATCATAATTTTATACTTAGTTACAATAATACACAAGAGAGAAGAACAGAGGTAACCTATAAAATTAAATAGTTTTTAAAGTCTTTATAGCTATTGGAAAAAAGCTATTTCGTAGTTCTTGTTTTAACCAGAAAAAAATTATAACCACATTTTATAATGAGTTGACGGTCTCTTTAAAATTGCACTTTATTGCTTTGCTTTGAATGGATGTGTCCAGAGAAGTGTCAAGATGCACCCTGTCTAGCAACTCACAGGTATCGCACACCAGACGCGTCACATTCAGTTCAAGACCGCAGTCCACATCTAATCACAAAACATGCAAAAGTTCATTTCAAGAAGTGGCGTCGATAAGCTCTGTGTTTGAGACAGAACAAACGGAAAGAAAAAGCACAATCTATATTATTATCTCTCTATATGAAGCATAACTTCATTCATTAAGACACAGAACAACAAGTTTTGCTAAAAGATGCACAATAAACAATCTTCATTGGTTCGGATGTTTTGTTAATGGCATTTATTCCAGCAAAATAAAGGCTGATAACTTGTGATTTGTGATTAAGAAGATTGAGTGAATGTAGATAATAGTTCTGTGGATAAAGGGCCCCTTAAAGCTACACTGTGTAACTTTCTTAGTTGATTCTTAGCAAAAAACACTTAGTTATTTCAAAAATATATGTGCTCAATGTATATTTACTTCTTTCAAGTAATAAAGTATTCTCTTAAGTTTATAATCTGCCATTGAAAGTACATACGGGTAAGGGGTTCGAATGCCGGTCGCCATGTTGCCCCTCCATCTTGAAACTACATTAGCCAAAGAGGGACATGCCTGTAAATTCAAGCTTCGCCTTTTGCGTTTTTCACTCAGTGACACCGTGACGAATGCGAGGGGGAGATTACTCGCGAGCTCGCGAGTGCCGGCAGATTTGAAAGATAGTGTGGTGTGTGTGTGTGTGTGTGTGTGTGTGTGCGTGTGTGCGTGCGTGCGTGCGTGCGTGCGTACTCACATTTGAAAGAGAGAATTAAAACGTCAACTCGACAGGCAAATCAGCAAGACCATAGTCAATATTGGAGTAACTTTTCCCAGATGGAAAGAGCTCATGAGGAGAAAAGATTTTAAAACGGACGCCGAGGTTGCCTGCTTTCTTCTCGACAGGTAATTCAGCCTGTTGTAATTCATTTGTGTAAATTCGAAGTTTTATAGTTGCTTGTCTAACCATAGCATGGTTGTGCATAACGCCAGAACGAGCTCTAGTATAGCCTAACTTCATTCTCGCGTCAATGGTGAAAAAGTATTGTTTACCTTGTAACATAAATCTGTGCTGCGACGGATCACAGGTAATGAATAGTTTTAAAGGCGCAATTTTTTAAGCTATATAAAAAAAGGACACTGTAAATTTTAGTTATTTTTAATTGCTTTTACTTTGTACACATTGTAACATTAGCCTAATCTGATTATGCTGGGATAGCCGATTCCAAGGGTGACGTTTACCTCCTGACATCTGTCCTGTAGTTTTATTCATTTTAGACGTATTGTTTATTATTGTCATGGACGAAGTGATAACTGGAAGCCATGTTAATCTTGGAATAATACGGCCACCGTAGGAGTTAAAACGCTCTCGGAATTGAGAGGAACAGAAACAAATTTTCACTGGGTAGTCATATACAATTTCACCGCTAGATGGGGGTAAAAATCACACAGTGTAGCTTTAAGAGCCCAAAGGCCTCTGATCTGGCCCTGGATATGGGTCACTTTTAAAAGAAGAAGATTACAGCTGGTCATCAAAAAAAAAAAAAAAAAAAAAAAAATCAGAGATTCAACAAACGGATTTGGGCATCAAGACCTGCAGTGTAAATGCAGCCTTAAGGATATTTTCACGAGTTCACATGTTAATGAAATCTGATGTAAAATTATAATGCGTATTTGGCTTGCTGTCCGGGGGGAGGGCTCCGAGCTCGGAATTCGGCCCGACCCCAGAGTACTCCCCCCTATGAATGTATAGATCATAGGTAGCTATCTATGAGTAGACCCAGCCGAATGTGAGGTGATGGGGTGGTGGCGGGATGCTGAGAAATTTGTCATGAGACAGGAGGTAAGGGAAGGCTTTATTTATCCTGGCTTCTTCTTGTGCTGATTGGATGATTACCTGAACATGCTCCTCCCGAACTTTGTTACATAAAACGTCATATAGTGAACGATTCATCCATCATATTGTTTTTTTGACCCCGTAATGTTTAATCAAAATGTCATAACTGTAACTTCTGGTGAAACGACAGACTTCTCTCTGGTGACTTAAGCTGGACTTCTCCGATCATTTCGTCCACAAAAACTCCGCCCCTTTCTCACAGCAAGCTCGCATTCAGCAATCTGCATCCAACCAATCAACAACCAAGCCCCCTCCCTACTTTTTTTTTTCTTCTGATAATCCGTTTCACTTGGATGTTGCATGTTCACATAGAATACAAATAATTGTATTCAATTGTATCATTGAACTATTTTATCAATATTTTTCAGAATGGAATAAATTCTAATGAACATTTCTCGTTCATACGCAAACCCACCCCGCAGCCGATTTCATTGGTCAACTCAATCAAGTCAACCGACAAAAAAAATTCAGACTTTAAAAAAAAAAAATAGATATACACCATCTGTATAAAGTCTTTGACTCAGTTCATTTTATAGTAACTGAAAGGGGTTTGAGCTGGTTCTTGTAAAGAATGAGCCAAAAGTGTGAACACACAAGTTTTTCATTAAAACATTTTTCATTAAAATTTCACTGAAATTTATTTTGTGGATAATTCTATCCAAATATTATTCAAGTCATCTGGTGAAAATTCCAGTATTTTCATATTGAAATATAGCTACAGAAAAACAAAATATCGCAACATCATTATAAACTTTTTTTTTTTTAAATGGCATGCAGCCCTACTAGGTATATAGAAATTTGGTCAAGAGACGCTAATGCTAATGCTGTAAGCAACACCCTAGTGACCATTATGAACCACACAGAACACCTAATAACCACCCACAACTCCCTAGAAAGCTTTGAATGGGAAACGCCACTCACATTTTCAGGAGAAAACATAACAAGCTGGTGTTAGCATGTAGCCTACATGGAGCAGCGCTCTGACATACTGTATATTAACTGTGACACTAAATTATGTTTTTAACTCTGAAGGGTTAAGTATTCATCTAACCCGTTTTAAAAACGCCAGCACAGAAATGAGCAAATGAAGCGCAGTCAAGCAGAGTTCAGTTTAAATGTGTTCTCTGGAACTAAAACATAAATCCAAAGCGTCTCGCGTGGATAATTCTCTCTTCAAACACTTCAAGAGCTCTGCGCTATATCCTTTTTCCAATCCACCAGCAATTAACAGACGGAGAAAATCCATTACTTGCACACAGGAAAGTCCGCAGTTGTTCTACGGGGAAACCGTGATTCTCCTTCGACTGCATTTCGACTGCTGGGTAATTAAAATCTTGACTGAGGCGTTTCCGATTAGAGAATTAACCACAGCACTTGGACAGAGTTTCAGAAAGAAACTTCAGAAGAATGAAAAGGGTCACAGCGGATCTCAGTATTCTTCATCTTCCCGTTCTCTCCATTCCAGCCGACTTCACATCTGACGGATATCTGACCTGGCACAGTTCTTAGCAGTTTCAATTAAACTGTGCTTTTACAACTAAACAATCAAGTAGATGTCTATATATTCATGTTGCTCATACCCTGCCAGGACACTTTCCAAATGAAAATCTACAAATAAGCCCTTGTCAAACACAATGTGCTCAAACACAGCACGCGTCTCAGTCTCACAGATGTTTCCACTGAAGTTAGCATTCATCATGTGTGGCGCTTCACATTTGCTGAACCGTCAGATCTTCAGGAAAGAGGTTTAGGCATTCCCAATATTTTCTGTTCTTTTTGACTGAACAAATGGCATGATATTTGCTGCATTTTTGTGCTGTTCTACAGTGTCCACGCAATAGTCTATATACAGTCCAGATAATATACACACAATATCGGTCAAAAGTGCGGCCAGGTTTTTTTTTTTTTTTTTTTTGTCCTTTTATTCAGCAAGGATGCATTATATTGATTAAACGTGACAGAAAATACATTTTGTATGATTAATATTTTAAATAATGCTGATCTTTTGAACTTTCTAATCAAAGAATCCTGGAAAAATTGTCCACAGAAATATGAAGAGCACAACTTATTGATTATAAGAAATGTTTCTCGAGCATCAAATCATCATATTAGAATGATTTCTGAAAGATCATGTGACACTGAAGACTGGAGTAATGATGATGAAAATTCAGCTTTGATTAAAAGTTATTAAAAATTGTAATATTTCACAATATTACCATTTTTCCTCTATTTTTGATCAAATAAATACAGGCTTGGTGAGCAGAAGAGATTTCTTTCAAAAACATTTATTACATTTATGAATTTTGTGACTTTTTCCATTTTTGAATTCCCAGGTTTTTTCTACGGCTCTGGAAACCCTACACCAGCCTTTTGATAGATGGAAAAACACTCTACCATTACATCTAATGAACTTATAAATTAGATACAATTACTTGGACAATAGTTCTGTAGTTGTTTGAAAGTGGTGACTATATACGTTCAATCACATCATAAATTAAATTTCTGAAACATCAGACAAGAAAACATTCTTCTATTGTTCAACAAACGTTTGTCCCGACTCAAACTCCCACCATCGGATGAGCCAAAATTGAACATGTCAGGATGCTCAAACAAACAGAGCAATGTTTGGAATCACACACAGCAGCTTTAACTGCCTCTCGGGGGAAAAAATGCAGATAAATACCAATATAAATCATATTTGTAAGCTCTCTTATCACAGAAAATTGTGACATTTCTTCACAACTGCCATGAATAATCCAGGAGCAGGAACTATCTCCTCTTTGATAGCGCAGGCAGTCTGAATCCGTCTATCAGCCATGTGTTCTCCGCACATGTACAGATGTTACTAAATGAATCCCTCTGTAGGCTTTTCCTTGTCCTAGACAGGCTATGCTCATCAACATTTGTCCAGGAATTCCTATCAACCAATCAGATTTTAGGGTTAGGGTTGGCGATGTGGCTTCAACAACATTATCATTTCCCTGTGATTTGAGAGAATTGAAGGAATCAATGACAGAAGATGTCCTACTTAGCAAAAATCACACTGGACTTTTTGCTCCAAAAAGCTCAAAAACATTTAGTATATGAGCGGTAAATAAATAAATATTAAATATAATTAAATACGGCTGTACGCACTGTGATTCCGATTCTGCTTATCGATTCCCAGTTTCAATTCCAATATCGAAAAAAATAAAAATAAATCTAACATTTAGATAACCAAACATATTTGTTTCCTAGTCTTTTTGCAAAACAACACTGCAGCTGAATACCATGAACAAAAAAATCAACAGCCTAAAGAACAACCAACCAATAAACTAGACTATTATACATTTCAAACATTATTAAAAGGCAAGTAAACAGTCAGTATACAATAAGAACAAACAGGCTAAGCAAATTAAATTAAAGATATCACAAATAAATACAACTGAACAAAGTTCAGAAATTGAAATCAAATGTGAAATAACACTGCATAGTTTTCTTTTTACAAATAAAATAGACGAATGCCTTTTAAAGTTACAAAAGTTACAAATGTAAAAGTTAAGTTAAACATACTAGAGTAAACTAATTTGACCTAAACCAATAGGATAATAATTTAATTTCTTCCTAAACTTTTGATAAATCTTCTCTCTGTCCATACATCAGATGAAATCCTGAAGGCACCCATGTACAGTAAGTACAAATAGTAGTAAAATCTTACCATGTCACAAAAAAGTCAAACAAATTTGGTTGAATAACCAACACTGAAAAAAGATGTTTGCTGCTTGTTCAAATTGCTCAGTTAAAATGAGCTAAAGCAACTAAATTGCTATACATTTTGTCCTTACTTTATTTAATTGTGTTCAATCCACTTAAATATATGTAAAATTTAAGTTTACTTAATCTGTTTGTGTTGGGATTACATGAATGATTTTTGTTGCATTAACTGAAACTGGGTGGTGCTTGTTAGTTCCCAGCTTGCTTTGAATATGGCTGAATCAAGAGAGAGTAAATGTTGAAATGAAGTGTTATTTTATGTGTTTTTGAGCAAGATGAGAAAAAGGGAAGACCTGTATTAATGTTCAATTATGTTGGAATTATTAGAACCATTTAAATTACACTGAAGAGCATTTGCGTATGCTGTGGACTGATACTGCTAGTTTCTTAACTGCTTTGCTGAAGGAGCATTTATTGATTAGCATTTAAGATGCTAATGTGCTATTTCTAGCTAATAGTTTGTCAACTACTGTAGCTAATACAGTCTTATATATTTAGTTGTGTGACGCTAAAATATATATGAAATCAAATGCCTGAAATCCTGAATCATGTCAGGGAGACATAAATTTAACTTTGAGACTACTTAATTGGGTCACTTAAAATAACTTAATTCCATGATGTTGAAGTTACATTAACAAATTATGTTTGTTTAACTTATTCATGTAGGACCGATGCACAAGATTAATTTTGTAAAAAAAATTCAGTGAACTGAGACTTGCCCAAACTGAATTCAAAAACACCCATATTTTACCAATCCAATAAACACACCTTATTTGTATCAATTTACTAATCCAGTATTAGGTAGTGAGATTAAAGCTGACTCAAATCCACACAAAATACATGTAATCACTTTTAATGTCATGCATTTTCAAGTTCCATACCCCTAATTTGGGGAACCACAGCAACCAGAGACCATCCTTTAAACATGCAATGCAATGTGTTGCCCACTAATGTGAGGGTTCCCCCATCATGTGACCACTTCATGTCTTCAGAATATACTACAGTCCTGCATTCTGTTCTTTGCATGCAGTAAAATTTTGCAGGAGACCCTGAATCAATACACAAGTCACTAAATTATGCTGTTCTGTCCAAAATGTGTATCTGATTGAATGCATTTTCCGATGAGCTTATGTGGAGCCATCTGTGGCCAGCATTACTGACACCCCAGATGACAAACCAGATAAACCATGTCAAATGCATCTAAACATCAAATACAATGCGCGTTGTAAGTCTTCCTATCACTTATTTCGCACAAAATCTTTGAAACTTCCCTAGTAGAGCATTTTAAACGCGAATTCTACATAGCTGATGCATCATGCCATGAGGACAAGTGTCAATCATCATCATGAAGATGAAGCTGAAGAACGTATGAGAAGATCACTTGTTTCCAGCATGTAGCTTCCACAAGGTGTCCGAACAACCCAAGTTCTACATGATTTACTATTACACACCATTACCGCATTTTTATTCGTATTTATTTTGGATATCCAAATAAAAGGAGGTTTAAGAAATCTCGCCGTTTCCTTGCCAACAAATGTAAAACGGACACAAAATATCAGTGGACGCACGAGACAATAGCAGGTCGCAACAACTACCACATGCTTCATCATTTCACCCCTCCGACCTCCTCAAACAACTTACCGTGCGATGGGTGTATATTATTCCCCAATTAATCCATCAGTGTTCATTTGCCATAGATTCGGAAAACGGATATTCCATTATCTGTGTTTTCTGCCGCGTTTCTGCGAAGCTGGGTTTGGTGTTTGATTGGAGATCAGTGATTAGAGGCGATCGTGAATGCTCAAGGAGTTCACACACACACACACACACACACGCACACACACATATATATACATACACACACACACAGAGAGAGAGAGACGCTGAGAATAGTGGGAGGCGGGGCCGCCCGGGAGCCCGAATGTGCCAGTCCTGCCTCATGAATATTTATGACGCAACGCGACGCTCGTCCAGTAGGGTTATCGGCGTGATGTAAATAATACTCAGAAGCCTAGCAGTAGCAGTAGCAGTTGTAGAAAATGGAAATTCTGGGTGGGAATTCGATTCATTTAAAATTGAATCGGTACGTTCGGACGGTTTTAGTGAACTGGCTCAAATAATTGATTCCGAGTCATTTTTGAGAACTGTTAAAGGTGCACTGTGTAATATTTAGGAGGATCTGTTGACAGAAATTGCAATAGCCTATCATATACATAACTATGTTTTCAGTGGTGTATAAAGACATTACATAATGAACTGTTATGTTTTTATTACCTTAGAATGAGCACTTTATATCTACATACACAGCGGGGCCTCTATGTTAAGTCGCCATTTTGCGCCGTCATGTTTCTACGGGCCCTAGAGCCCTAAACGGACAAACGTGTTTCGTCACTATGTTGTTCTTCGTGCAAAGAAACTAGCTAAAGTCAGCGGATAAAACACTGACACAATGATGAACAAGTAACAATAATATTCGCAATTATATTTAGTTTTACTGAATAATTAAGTAAACATAATTTCTTACTTTATCTTTGTAAAGAAACATCATTGCTTAACTGGCTACTCTCTGCTGTCTCAGACGACGACATCTTTTCCTGTCGGCCACTGTAACTTCTGTTAGTTGAAATTCACAACCTCACCACTAGATATCGCTAAAAATCACACACTGCACCTTTAAAGGGATAGTTCACCCAAAAATGAAAATTCTGTTAATTAAGTTCGTATCGTTTCACACCCATAAGACCTCCATTCATCTCCAGAACACAAATGAAGATATTTTGATGAAATCGGAATATCAATATCAGCATCATACATTTCTTATCCCTGCACATATAGTGAACTGGCTCAAATATATATATATCACTCACATAAGACTGACCAATAGCAAACCACAACGATTCAACCATCCAATTCAACAAGATTAAGCCCCGCCCCTATATTTCACTGGATCTACAGTGTGTCACTAGAGAGAAGAAAAGACTATTGCAACTTTTGTTTCATGTCGACTTTCAGGAGCAATTACATTTTCTGTTGTTCAGCAAAATTTTCATTATTTCAAAATTTCATTAGGAATCACTTCTGTGTCTATTGCTACACTAATAACAACAGACAATGGACATTTTTTGCCCGTGAAATTTAACCAAAATTTAGAAAAAAATGATTTCTCGCTTTGTTATTATCCACTCTTAGCCTATTAATAAATGTCCCCATCACCAAATTCCGTACTGTCTTGTAATGTAAAAATGTTCTGACAATCACTAATCAAATTGTTGTCCCAAGATAGACGTTTTTTGCTGTTTACAATTGTTTTCACTATAGCCTACTGTATTGTTTATTGCATTATTTTTCAAGCATCACTAGACTCTTAAAACTCTTAAGCAGAGTTTGTAATATTAATAATAACTGGAAGTAATTAATAATTATACTACGCATCCCCTGTTAACAATATTGTTCCAAACTCCAATTTTTACTCCTAAACTTCGCAAATGTTTTCAACCGAATCGTTAAAAAGAATCGGTTCAAAAGAACGATTCATTTGCGAATTGGACAATGGACAAAACTCAAGTGTGAACAGGAAGACAAACAAGCTGGGCCCCCTAATGGTCCCAAACATAAGCCCACTGTGATTTGACCCGCAGTTGACTACGTTTGCGTCTGTTCTTGAATTATTAATTAGAAAAGGTTGTGAGAGCATCACGCATGTTTATGAGGTGAAGAGGCTGCTGACAGAAGAGCGCGGGATCCACTCGTGTTTGAACTGCTTTCGTCTTGAAAACGCAAACCTCAACGCCAAATTATGTCCATCTGAAGCATGTTTACGTATAAGAACACGTCCTGTTAACGCCCTCCAGTCAGAATGATGTTTCAATGCTATTAGATGATAATTTGTCATGGCAGGCGCTACACACGCATCTGTCTGCGGGAAGGATGTGCCGTCGAGCGTTTAATGTATGCAGTTTGGACAAAGAGACTGGAGGAATGCAGAGAGCGCATGTTGCTTTGTGGTGTGTGTGTGTGTGTGTGTGTGTGTGTTTCCCCCCTCAGGCCAGCAGCTCAGTGCGTCTGCGAGGGGAAGACCCTCCTTTGTGTTTAATCATTAACTATCAGGCCAAATCCTCATCCCAGACTGCAACCCATTGCTGCATTAATAAATGTAAAATCTCATCTGACATTCTTTTAAGGCTATATTTGAAATAACTAATTTCACACACACACACACACACACACACACACACACACACACACACACACACACACACACACATATATATATATATATATATATATATATATATATATATATATATATATGATCCTTCAGGAATCATTATATGCTGATTTGATGCTCAAGAAACAGTTCTGATTATTATCAATGTTGAAAACAGTTTTTGCTGCTTCATTTTTTTGTTGAAGGAATGCCATTCAAACATTTGTGGTAAGATTGTAAAAAAATATATTCTTTATAAAACTTTATTCATCAAGAATGCATTAAATTGAGTGACAATTTTTCAAAGGTGAAAGTAAAGACATTTATAATGTTACAAAATGTTTAGTTAATGCTGTAGTAAATATAAGAAATGCAAATAAATGCTGTTCATTGAACTTTCCATTCATCAAAGAATCCTGAAAAAGTATCACCATTTTCACACACAAAAAAAAGGTTAACCAGCAAAAACTGGTTTCAACATTGATAATAATAATAAGAAATGTTTCTTGATCATCAAATCCGCATATTAGAGTGATTTCTGAAGGATCATGTGACACTGAAGACTGGAGTAATGATGCTGAAAATTCAGCTTTGATCACAGGAATAAATTACATTTTAACATATATTCACATAGAAAATAGTTATTTAAAAGCGCAATAAGAATTCACAGTATTATAGTTTTTATTGTATTTTTGATTAAATAAATGCAGCTTTGGTGAGCGAGAAGAGACTTCTTTCAAAAAGAGAATCATTTGATTTCAAACTTTTGACCAGTAGTGTAGATATGCGAGTTGTGGATATGTCTTCTGGTTACATTATAATATTTTAGTTAGATACTTTTGATTACATTATTTACATATATTTGGTTAAATTTGATTACATCAGTGGAAGCTAAATCAGATTTGGTGACTGGAGGTTGCTTGTTCTGACGTTCATACCCAGTTTAATGTGTTTCCATGACAGTTTAGGATTATTATATGGCTCTTGTGTTTGCAGCATATGAGTGCATCTGGGCCTGAAAATGGCCTCATGTTCTGTCTGTAAAACAACAATTAAGAACAATCATCAGCGGTAAAGACTCCCATGAAATATCAGTCTGAACCATTACAGTTCCCGCACAGCAGACAGTTGGCATCACAGATTGTGGGCTTGTGTACTTCATGCTGAATCGAGGAGGTGTTGTGAAAGACAACTCATCAGACCATATTACTTTTCTATTTGTGCTTCAGCTTTTGCATTGTTCACACCAGGAAAGATAACTGTAACGATGATGATAGATATAGTCCTAAAAATCGTTCTAAATATAAAAGAATAGCAGAGTTCATGCCACAGTTATCACAATAACAACAGAGAGGAACGATATCATTGGAATCACTTTCAGAACGTTTTTTTTTCCAGCTGATAAACGATAAAAACAGATGTACGTATAGCCTATGATTGGATAAAACTGCTTGAGTGCGTCTGACTCACTTTACAGACAAGCAGAGAGAAGTTTTCATTTCTGCTCGCCTTCAGCACAAATCGGATCGAAATGTTATAGTTTCATATTTAGTAAATGAGTAAACTGTGTTTAATAAATACTACAGAAAACATAATGGCATGATATATCAATTGAACATAATTGATCATAATGCAGCTCGTGCCTCGGATACTCTGCCAAAAACTACAGTCAATTATGTCTGTGAACGTAAACAGCAAGTAAAGAAATCACATGTGTATATTAGATCTGTGTATTAAAGTCAAAGCAACGTATATTTCTTGAATTCTGCTGTTAAATGCTCTGCCGATGAGATAAACATGGACTGTGTTCAGCTCACTAAAGGGGAGGAGCTATGCTAATAGGCCTGCTGTCTCATTTTGAGACACTCTTTCAGATTTATGGGGAAAACTACAAACAGAGTGGATGGATTTTTACCACAACAGGGTGGTTGTGTACATACACTGCAGACACATAAATATGTTTAAAAATATATAAAAAAAAAAAAAGTGAATTTTGCATACTAGGTCTGCTTTAAATGTTCCTAATTTTGTTTTGGAGGTCTTTTACAATAGATGTACATGCATCCAAGGTCAAACAACACGTTAATTTTCTCAAAATATACATCGCATGCAGCATCACCTATAGCAGCTTATTAAAACGGATCGCTGGTGGTTAGTGAATAAGACTGATGAGGTTGAGGTTTGAGGTCTGACGTTTTTGCACTCAATCAAAAACCTTGAATGTAGAAGGTGAAATTCATTGAGCCCCAAAATATTCTTATCAGAACATAAATGTTTGCATATTAAAGCTGAGGATGAGTGGCCTTGGGATTCTGAGATAAATATCACCAGGTGAAAACAAGTATAAGCATTCTTTGTGTACTACATATACTGGATGAATGCTTCCTGGTTCTGTAGAAAACATGTTGTAATTGTTAAAATACAGAAAATGTGAGGCTCTTTAACCCATAAAAACCCTTCAGAATACCGAAGGAGGCATTCCCAAGCACAGAGAATCTAAAAGTGTAGTTTTATACACAATTATAGCAGCAGACATCATCGATTCTTGAGGTCTTAATGGTTGTTTAACTTTAAAACAGCTACTTGGCAAAGCCAGCACTGAGGGGTGATCTGTATGCATAGACCCCAACTGATATTGTATCAAGTAACACAACATCCACGGCCCTTGCACTGAGGGGTTGCCATGGCGATGCGAGAGGCTGGGACATAGGTATCTTAGGACGGCACTAAATCAATGTGTAGACAGTTTGGCTGAGCCAATATTTTGTAAATGAGACTCCAGGGAGACCAACCCACCCTGACAAAGGTATTCCTCGCTTCATTCCCAGCTCTAGCTCTACCGCTTTTAAGCTCACTTTTTGTCAGTAAATATACTAAAGAGTGCTTTTAATTGACTATATATATATATATATATATATATATATATATATATATATGATATCACGTGATGTACTAAAATTTTCACAATAGTTGAGCAAAAAAGATAAAACTATAACAAAATAAATGATTTCAAAAACGTGGTTATTTTGAAATCTCAAATATTGTTAGGATTATATTCAGATATCCTCAAATTATCTATTCACACATGTTCAAATATGGCACATAAGGACACATTGCACCATTTTTCAGGTTAATAGCTGTCTCCATCCTCCTATATATATGTGCATTTTGGGATATTGCATAAAAAACACTGGATGGAAATGCCAAGATATGCATAAATTCTAAAAATGTGCATAACAAACGTGTGCACTCAATTAAGGCAGAAAAATTGTTAATCTTATAAAACATGCGCATAAACTACGATGGAAGCACATACTGAATTAATCTCTCGGATTATAAAGTCACTCATGTGACTTTGCCTCAACAGTAGATGTGATTGGAAAACCGGACTAACCAGAAGATCAATTGAATCAATTTATCATTTTGTTCTGAGATGGGGTGGGATGGAAACGCTGCTTTATTTGCAAATGTTTTATGCGATATTCCAATTTTGTGAATAAGATAAATTCCCAGCTTCGAATGGAAACACAACTAATGGTGTGCAATGACACTGGATATTGAATGTTTTATAACCAATGAATATGAATATATCAAACAAACCACAAACAAAATCTTACTATAATAGCAGGACTTTTACACAGAAAAGCACTACTACTTCTATAGAACTTCACCTCATGTCTACAGGAAAAAAAAGCTATTTAGTTACTTACTTTACTTTCTTATTTGCAATTATGATTGCAGTTTTTGCCAGTGGGACAGAAATGGCACACTTCATCTTTAAAAGGTGCAGGTTTTTTTTAGTTTTTTTTTACCACTGTCAGGTATTAACTAATTTATCCTGCATGGCCAGACAGCAATACCTCAAGACAGATTGAAAAATGTCTTCAGACTCTCTATCTTAGGCAGAGAAAGACTGTTGACATGTGTTTGCGTGAGAAAGTAAGACGCATGGAAATATCTGACCTCTCGTGTAATGGGTTTACTCAATGATCCCTACTGGGTTTCCCATCTCTGGCTCAGCGGATCCGTGAGAAACCAGGAGAAATACAAATATAGAAGCATTTCCTATTACAGGGGATATTTTAAAATTACTCCGTTTTGTAAAATTGCATGTCTAGTTCCATGATATTATCTCTAGTAGAGTTGTCAATTAATTAAAATACTTAATCATGATTAATCTCATATTTTTTGTTAATGCATTTAGTCCTAATAATATACAAATAATATGTGTAAATGTTTGGTGAATGTCTGGAATATATATAGTCTATAAAGTCTGGACAGAGTAAAATTACAAATATTTAATGATTAAAGTGTCCTTATTATGTTAAATTTGAGGTTCGTAATTTTGTTTTGGACATATACACTCACCTAAAGGATTATTAGGAAGACCTGTTCAATTTCTCATTAATGCAATTATCTAATCAACCAATCACATGGCAGTTGCTTCAATGCATTTAGGGGTGTGGTCCTCCTCCTCCTCCATTTAGGGGTGTCCATCTCCTGAACTCCAAACTGAATGTCAGAATGGGAAAGAAATGTGATTTAAGCAATTCTGAGCGTGGCATGGTTGTTGGTGCCAGACTGGCAGGTCTGAGTATTTCACTGGGATTTTAACGCACAACCATTTCTAGGGTTTACAAAGAATGGTGTGAAAAGGGAAAAACATCCAGTATGCGGCAGTCCTGTGGGCGAAAATACCTTGTTGATGCTAGAGGTCAGAGGAGAATGGGCCGACTGATTCAAGCTGATTGAAGAGCAACTTTGACTGAAATAACCACTCGTTACAACCGAGGTATGCAGCAAAGCATTTGTGAAGCCACAACACGCACAACCTTGAGGCGGATGGGCTACAACAGCAGAAGACCCCACAGGGTACCACTCATCTCCACTACAAATAGGAAAAAGAGGTTACAATTTGCACGAGCTCACCAAAATTGGACAGTTGAAGACTGGAAAAATGTTGCCTGGTCTGATGAGTCTCGATTTCTGTTGAGACATTCAGATGGTACAGAATTAGAACATGGATCCATCATGCCTTGTTACCACTGTGCAGGCTGGTGGTGGTGGTGGTGTAATGGTGTGGGGGATGTTTTCTTGGCACACTTTAGGCCCCTTAGTGCCAATTGGGCATCGTTTAAATGCCACGGCCTACCTGAGCATTGTTTCTGACCATGTCCATCCCTTTATGACCACCATGTACCCATCCTCTGATGGCTACTTCCAGCAGGATAATGCACCATGTCACAAAGCTTGAATCATTTCAAATTGGTTTCTTGAACATGACAATGAGTTCACTGTACTAAAATGGCCCCCACAGTCACCAGATCTCAACCCAATAGAGCATCTTTGGGATGTGGCAGAACGGGAGCTTCGTCCCCTGGATGTGCATCCCACAAATCTCCATCAACTGCAAGATGCTATCCTATCAATATGGGCCAACATTTCTAAAGAATGCTTTCAGCACCTTGTTGAATCAATGCCACGTAGAATTAAGGCCGTTCTGAAGGCGAAAGGGGGTCAAACACAGTATTAGTATGGTGTTCCTAATAATCCTTTAGGTGAGTGTACTCTTCTCTGATTGGTCAGATGGTCCAGTCTGTTGTGATTGGTCTACTCTGCTCTGATTGCTCAGATGACCCAGTCTGTTGTGATTGGCCTACTCTGCTCTGATTGGTCAGATAGCCCAGTCTGTTGTGATTGGTCTACTCTGTTGTGATTGGTCTACTCTGATCTGATTGGTCAGATGGCCCAGTCTGTTGTGATTGGTCTACTCTGCTCTGATTGGTCAGATGACCCAGTCTGTTGTGATTGGTCTACTCTACTCTGATTGGTCAGATGGTCCAGTCTGTTGTGATTGCTCGATGGTGTTTTAAGCCCCCAATGGCTCCTTAGAGGCAGCTAACCCTACCCTCAACCTTAAACCTACCCATCCCCTCGCTGCCTGGAAGGCGCCATTGGGGGCTTAAAACACCAAACACCGTTGTGATTGACCTACTCTACTCTGATTGGTCAGATGGTCCAGTCTGTTGTGATTGGTCTACTCTGCTCTGATTGGTCAGATGGCTCAGTCTGTTGTGACTGAATTTCAATTATTTCAATTATTTAAAATTTTGAGTTCAGATTGGATTTGCAGAGAAATTATTTTGATGGTCCCCCAACAGACATTCTACTGACTTTAAATAACTTTGCAAGTACATGTCAACTTATTCTAACCCTAACCCTACCAGTCTACTAATACTCTACTAACACTATAATGAGAGTTAGTAGACTTATAGGTGCAATGTTACTCATAGACAACAGAATGTGTTAAAGGTCCCGTTCTATGTGATCCCATGTTTCAAACTTTAGTTAGTGTGTAATGTTGTTGTTAGAGTATAAATAATATCTGTAAAATTATAAAGCTCAAAGTTCAATGCCAAGCGAGATATTTTATTTAACAGAAGTTGACTACAAAAAACGGCTGGATTGGACTACACCCCTCTACTTCCTTCTTTAGTGATGTCACTAGAACCGTAACCTCCGCCCACAGGAACACAGGCGTATTGATGGCGAAATGTCAACAGACGTGGTTGATGTTTATCTATAATCGGATACCGCAAAAGTTTAATTCGAAGTTGTTAGTTTGCTCTGTCCATTTCACCACGGACTGTTTTTCTAACCTGGGATAATATCAAGCAGACTTCTCTCAGCGTCTCATACTGACGAAGGGGGCAATTTCAACTATATTCCAGCAAGTGGTAAGTAGTGATTTAATATGGAAGTAGCGATCACTCTTCACATCGTTCGTTTCTCTTAGTAGGATGAAAATAATCTTACTTAAACTGTGATTAATATACAGAAAGCGATCAAAGAACAATCCCTTTCCAATCGCCCAAGCAATCAATCACACAGCGCGAGTTTATCTGGACACTTGCCAAAACTCGTTATGAAATCAATGACGCTGTTACACTGCACAACGAAGCTCTTACTGTATTTATATACCTCATGTTTGCATTGGTGAAATCATTAGTGAGAGTGCAGGAACTGCGTTGCAATGATAAGATCTTTCACGCGATCAACAGGCTGTCATCTGCTCAGTGCTCATCACTGCAACCTTTTATGTGATGGGAATAGATCTAAATACTTAAAAAACTTCTCACGATTCGTTAATCCAGATAGCTGTAATAGTAAAAACGTATAATAGCTGTAATAGTAAAAGTTTTCCAGATAGTTCCACATGTAATGCCAGATATTTCATATGCAAGCATGTCAGCCAATCACAGCAGAGGGCGTTTACACTGAAGTCTCACAGCAGACACGCCCCTTCAAACAGAGTGTTCAAACCAGGGAATGAAATCAGGCTAGGAAATATGCCTTTTATTTCTAAATTATAACAATTTTTGATCTAAAAAACATACTAACATTATAAGGGCACCCCTGGAAACATTATAAAATAATAAAAATAATCCATGGAATGGGACCTTTAAAGGGACCATCAAAATAAAGTGAAACCTATTTGATCTTGTGTGTTTACATCATGACTGTATGGCTACTATATTGCCTGTGTGGGTTGTAGTGTTGCAAAGAATTTGAACTTGGACCATTCTAAACGGCAATCCTCATTGATCTCTGGGGTCACCTATTGTCAAAACAAAGAAATCTCGAACTTCTGAGAGTCTGCATCCAAAAGACCTGAACCTCAGCGGAAGATATAATACTTAATTCCTCCGACTATTAATCATTCTTAGTCAATGGGACTTGGTGCAAAATGACAGATCCGCTCTGATATGATGCTCACCGGTAAGCACTGGTAAGGATTTCTCAAACCATCAGATATATCCATGCTGAAAAACCCTGACATAAAATAACTGTTCTGGAAGTGAGATGCAATTTTTAGTTTCAACCACAAATGGCAATAGAGAGGCCAAGTTCCCCAGTACAGGTTTGAAGTACTGTAATAATAACTTTCACACATATTACAGATGTAATCTATCATGATGATGTTGTTTTCTGCTGCACACTAGACCTTTAATGGTACTTAGTGATAACATTTCTACAGATGACAGTATTTCGGTCGTAGGTTGCATTTCATACCAGTTGAGTTTGATTAAGACAATTATTTCTATGCAAATAGCAGAACCGTCACCGTCACCGTCACCATCACCATCACCATCACCATCACCGTGTAAATGCGAGACAGTTGTGTCAACCACAAAAAATACCAGACAACTGAGAACTGAAAACACTGCCACTTAAATACATGGGAAATGAGGGAAATGAAAAACACCTGTGCAGATCAAATGAATCACCATGACAACTGATAAGTGGCGGGAAACTTGAACAAAGGAAACATATGTGACTGAAAATAACAGACTAAAAGTCCACGAAAACAAAACTAAGACGAAAACATCATCCAAACAGAGCAAAACTGTGACAAACACATTACAAAAACAAAAAAAATATATGAGAACATATTTCAAATTGTATTTGTGCTTTTGGAGAGGATCTTCACTATTCCTAATGAGTCCTGTTATTTTGAGCACAAACTATGTGCTTTCTATAGATGGAATACAATACAGTATTTAAGATGGATGTGGTGAAATTACTGCATTGTTATGGCAGAGCAGTCAGGAGCGTTTAAACTTGTGTGCAAAACAACCCCACACGCTGTTCAGGGGCCCGTTCTTCGTCCGTTGCTTATTACATCCGAGATCAAATGACACATCCAAGATGATATCATCGTGCGAATCATGATCTGGCTAACTCGGTTCTTCGAACACACTTGCCGGATATGATTAGTATCGCTGGATTGAGTTATCTGAGATAATTGCGCGTTCATGCGCTGGTTAAAAGGGGATATGTATCGATAGTAGAAACATTGATCAGCAACGCTGCTATTGGCTGCTCAGCGTGGCCAAAGAGCGCGCTCAGATTTATATAGCAGAGCAAGAAATAATATAGTCGAAGTTTAATTCGGAATTTTAATGTTTAATGTTTAATCAAAACGCCAGGGAACACCTCAAAGTCTGCAAAAGCCAGGAGAGAGGGCTGGCAAAAAGTAGCAGACAATTTAAATCCGTTAGAAGTGGCCATGTTAGATGTTTTTATCACTTATTAGCCTATATTTTTGTATTTTAATAATTGCATAATTACTTTGTTCATTGTAATGTCAGTCACCACAACATGGGAACAAATAAAAGTGAAGTACAAAAATATTCTACATGGTCATTTTTAGTAATATTATCGTCTCTTTTATAAAAGGCACTGTTAAATAAATGGTGTTCTGTTTATAAAAGCAACCAAGAAAAAGGCTGAGAAAAAAAATAGAAAAGATCTAGTAGCCTACACTGTAAAATAATTTTTGCTGCGTTAAATTAAGGCTGTATAGTCATTTCAACTGTTAAATCTTGAGTAATGATGAATTGCTTTGACTTGTGAAAGTGAAATCTGATAAACTTATGTTAATGTAAAAATATTTTGCCATGAGTTATTGATCACATTTTTCCCCAGTGTAGTTCATTGTAATGACATTGTGTTTTCCTCTTTTGTGCAATTTTACATAATACACCAACACTTGTATCTGTTCCCAAGAAAGTGGTGGCTGAAATATGTGCAGTAAGTGGACATTTTCTAACTTTCCAAAGGAAAGAAAGTATAAGACTTTGTAATGTCCATTTGTTTCCATTGCACTGGACAGTGAATAAACCCTCTCAGATAACTGTCATATGGAGGAACTAGCCTACCTGCAAGTGCATAAATAACTTTACTTAATTTATACTTGTATGCTTTATGGCTGCAATATAAGTTGCAGGATTCCACATCTACAGAAAGGCCTACAGAAGAGTCTGCACAGACAGAGGAGACATAGGCCTACAGGTGGGCAGTGTATAGCCAACTTTTCCTTTTTATTTGTTGCATGAGGCATGTGTCTAATATCTCTTGTTGCAGGCACTTGACCACTGGCTTTTCTTTACAAAGAACAATTGAAATAAAACTCAAGGAACTAAGCATATTTGTCTTTTATTAAACATTTAATGAAAAGTGTTTTTTTGGGGGGGGTGGGGGCAATGTTGTGTAATATGGCACATGCAACAATGTCACAGTTGCATGTCAGGTGTGCAACCCCTCAGACTTTTCAGACACTGAAATCTTCCCTTTAGCCAAAGTTCATTTCATTGTGTGCCCTTGTCCTGGCTAGAGCTGCATTGGTTTGGGTCAGGGAATGGGGTCATAAAACACCTGTCTGCAGGAACATGTCATAATCACCTATGAAAAATGCAGTTCTGTTAGGATCAGCATAAGTGTATGTAATACAGTAAGCTTGATATTTAATTGTGGAACTTTCCTTACCACTTTCAAATAATGTGCATAAATGTGAATCTCTGAAAATGCTTAAGTCATGCACAGATCCTGGCCATTTTGCTTTCACATTTGTGATATGGAAGATTTTAGTCAACTGCCTTTTTTTTTATTTGATATAATATTACTAATCTGGAATATTAAGAATCACAATATGGGCTGCACATTTACATTGTGAACCCCCTTTCTGTTCACATAATCCCCTTCATTGAGGCCAGTCTATAGTCTATGGTACCAATCACGTTAGTGAAGCCTCCATGAGTGACATATCTGTAATCGGCATGGTCATGATTGCATGATCTTCATAAAAAATTATGATAGCCTAAAAAAAAAAAAAAAAAAAAATTCTTTACAACATTGGGTCTTAAGTGGCTTGGAAATGCCACAAAAAAACCCTAAAATTGTTTTTTAAACCTAAAAGCGACAAAAAACGACAATCTCACGAATCACAAGAAAAAAATATATATCTCAGAAAGCGCACTATCGTGCTGCGCTGGACTTCCCGTATCAGCTCCGCCTATGAAGCCGGGATCTAATCCTGTTAACATGAAATAAGCCTGCTCCCGAGCAGGTTTAAGTTTGCGCACACACTCAAAAAAATGATTCAAGGCCTTCTTAGGTATGACCAGTGTTGGGCAGTAACTACTTTTGACAGTAACTAATACTGTAACGCATTACTTTTTAAATAAATTAACTCCGTTACCGTTACCATATGGTGCGTTGTCCGTTACTCTTTAAAATTAATTATGTGCGGCAGTCATGGCGAGTCAAGGCGAGAGCAAGGCGAACAAAAGCGAGTCAAACGCCGCGAGCGCCCTTGAAAGTGCGCGAGAGAGACCGTTGGGAGTGCGCGAGAGAGACCGATGTGTCCGTGAGCGAGCTCGAAAGTGCGCGAAAGAGACCGTTGGAGAGCACGCTCGGAAGTGCGCGAGAGAGACCGATGTGTCTGAGAGCGAGCTCGAAAGTGCGCGAGAGAGACCGGTGTGTATGTTGGAGAGCGCGCTCGGAAGTGCACGAGAGAGACCGAATGTGTTCGAGCATAATATAGTTTGTTTATAAAGAAATTACACACTTCAGCATTTGAATAATATCTGTAGCATATTGGTATCATCTGCAACGTTGTAATTAGTTTACATATGAAACAAAACTCCAAAATAACCTGCAAAGAACGTTCCCAGAACACATCTGACCGGTTGTGAACACGACACGTGCGGCAAACACGACTAGAATTTGGCTTAAATAACCTCTGATGGTGACGTTCTCTGTAGGTTATAGAAATAACCCCCCCCCCCCCCCCCCCCCCCCCCGAAAATATTTCAAGTAGGCTATACAGTATGTTGTACAGTTGTAAAGGTGTGTGAGTTTTATCATTTTAATTTGCACTACAAAGAGTGTATGTGTATGTATATTTTTTATTACTGTTTATTTATTTTTGGTACATTTCTTAAGAAGCATCATTTATTTTTAGACTTATTTCTTGGCCAGTTGTTGACTGTGCAATAAATATTAAAAGTTCTAAACCTTCCATTGTTTTGTTGTTCCTCTATAGTAAAGATAACATTTTAATATTTAAGGTAATAGGTGTCTCTCACAATGTCCCACACTAAATTAACATTAAAATAGTGTGAATTAGTGTACAATATTTTATAATAATAATTTATTATATTTAGTGTCCATTTTTCATTTAACTTTTTTTTAAGTAACGCAATAGTTACTTTTCCTGGTAATTAGTTACTTTTGTAATGATGTAACTCAGTTACTAACTCAGTTACTTTTTGTGAGAAGTAACTAGTAACTGTAACTAATTACATTTTTTAAGTAACTTGCCCAACACTGGGTATGACACATTTAAATTGTGTTCACTTTATTTAAATATATCTAATTAGGAATAATACGCATATATATTTAATAAGTCTAACGTAAAATGTATAAATAGTGTCATCTATGAGATTTCATTTAATTTGGTTAACTCAAATTAATTTGGCTTCGGAGAGCGCCATTTGTGCATGTGCAAGACAAGCTCAGAGAAGAACATGCTCAGAGGGTGTGGCCGCCATTTTATCGTCTGCCGCCGCAAGGACTGTGCAACGTCGTATTCGTTATTGGTAAGTATTATCTTGTTTGAGTATTTGTAATAAAGAATTTACCTCACTGTAATAGGATGTGTAACTTATATGATAATTTTGAGTGAAATATGCAACAGCAGTGAAAGTTATGCAAGGTGAATTGTTTTAAGTGTCCCTTCGATAGCTTAACTTACTCACGCAACGTGCAAATTCTGTGTTAGACCAGTCTAACGATCCCGAATTTGACTGTAACTGTGCAAAATTGATTCTTAACTTATTGGCTTGCTAGCTGGATTGATCCGTCATAAAATGAATTGGAGGCTTGCGATCGCCGCGATAGTTTCGGCGCCGAGTCTATTTTTAGCTGCGTCACTCACTCACGCTGAATTGGCCACAGTGCGTTTTTCTTGATCAAATTTGACCTGCCTAACATGAAAAATAAGACATTTCACCATAAAATCATGAAGTGAGGTGTTCCGTGTTTCACAATCACAATATTAAGATTACTTTGATCATGTAAACTACCTATTTACAACATCGTAGCTCAGCTGCCCAAGGTAAATCAGAGCAAGTGACAGACGGGTTAGCCTAAGTTAACGTTACATCAGAACACCTGAAAAATGTGACAGAATGGACGATAGTCGTCTGTTTTTGCAGTAAACACGCTATTTGATTAACGCTATAAAACGCATATTTGTTGAAATTATCGATCTATGTATTCTGTGAACTCCCATTCGTTTCTCAAAAAAATAAGCATCTATCTATCTATCTATCTATCTATCTATATATATATATATATATATATATATATATATATATATATTACATACGCACTTTGATGGCGTATAATATGATATAAAAAGTCATTTTTGCGTATCAATTGCACGATGAAACACAATGCATGCTATAGATATGCATAGATATATGCATAGATATAGACAATTGTACCAAGTAAACATTTAAAATTATTTTAAAATCAATTTAATTACTTGAGAGAATTGTAAAGTGTCATATTAAGGGATTAGTTCACCTCAAAATGAAAATTTCCTGATAATTTACTCACCCTAATGTCATACAAGATGTTCATGTCTTTCTTTTTTCAGTGGAAAAGAAATTAAGTTTTTTGAGGAAAACATTTCAGGATTTTTTTTTTTTTAGAAAACGAACGACTGATCGTTTCGCTAGATAAGACCCTATTCCTCAGCTGGGATCATGCAGAGCCCTTTGAAGCACTTCAGAGCCCTTAGAAATTGCATTGATTTGGACTTCAACTATTTGGTTACCGTTGAAGTCCATTGTGTGGAGAAAAATCCTGAAATGTTTTCCTCAAAAAACTTAATTTCTTTTCCACTGAAGAAAGAAAGACATGAACATCTTGGATGGCACTGGGGTGAGTAAATTATCAGGAAATTTTCATTTTGAGGTGAACTAATCCTTTAAGTGAACGAGTTGGGTAAAACAGAACCATGTAAACAAAAAGCATATTTTCATGTGAGTACTGGTTCCCACTCCTAATCAACATCTTCTCTTTCACAGTTTTATGAACATGACCAGGTGAACAGCAACCTCCTATTTATAGTAAGTCATATTCAAATATTCTGATTTAGGCTGCTTGTGTCATTTGTTAAATATGGTATCTTATAATACTTTTTTATTCTTCTTTTTAGGATTGTTTCTTTTTTAGTGCAAAGAATGTGTCCATCGAAACTAGCTAGCAGGTATTTGTTTCTGCAGCATTTTAGGCAGACTCATGTGTGCTTTAGGGGCAGTTTTAGCTATCCATGTCCATACACAGATTGCCCATGCACGTTTAGTACATGGAGTAAGCTTCTTAATCACACATACAAAAGACATGCTAAACAGGAAACTCCAAAGCCAGAAGAATTTACAACATTCCAGTATCATGTGTGTTCATGCAAGGAGCTAGCAACAGAAAGATTATTTTCAACACATAAATGGACATCTCAGGCATAATGAAACAGTTCAGTGTATGTTTGTAGGATGTGCATTTGAAAGTAATATTTACAGGACATTTAACACCCACAGATACCGGAAACACAATCCACATTCCACATTCATTAATAGACTTCAAACCCATTGTTGTCAGCCAGTGCCCATGATAGAGGTGTTCAAGAATCAATGGCCAGCTCTTTTTCAGCAGAGTGAAGTAAGTAAACATGTTATGTAGTGTTTTATTTTAGTCTTTATTAGGGTCTTTTCGTAGTAAGAAATTGTTTTTTGTTGTTGTTTTTTTCCATTTTGAAGGTGAACGCAGAGTTCATGCAGATCACTACGAAGCCACTGCAATCAATGTTCCTACAGCTGGACCACTTTTCAGATAAACTGATGCAGATCTTCAAGAGCAAAGGAGGAGTTAAGGGGCAAAAGATCAAAAACGCCCTGGCGATCAGAGACTAGTTAGTATAAAGTTAGTATAAATGCATGCAATGTCTTCTGTTTTGTCTAGTTATTGTACAGCTTTCTGCATTTGGCTAATTTCAGTCTTGATTTTCCCCCTGCTGTAGTGTGACAACATAAACATCAGGAGAGAGTGCACCCTGAAAGGCCTGATGATCTACCTGACTGAAGATCCAGACTCTTTCTTCAAGGAGTATGTGGTAAGTGATTATTATGAATATAACAACAATTCTGTTAATACTTTTATGTTTTAAAAGAATATATGATTGATTATTATTAAATGCTCAATTTTCATTTTAATTTCACAATAAAATATGTATTAGTGGAATAATCATATTTTGTTTTATTCATTTTAATAAAATAATATTTTTAATAGTAATAATTTTGCAGGGGTAATAACTTTGTGTATGCCTTTCATTGTTCATCTGAACACAATAGAATTTGTAGAAGTTTTCAGATGTGTATGTCTATGTCCATAAAATGGAAATAAATGGCAGCCAACAATGTAATAGTAAAAGTGAAAAGTAGCAATGCAATTTGCTGATTACTTTTAAAATATAAAGGGTCAAATTCACCTGGGCTTAACCAAAGTGTTTTGTGTTTTGTCCAGGCCACTGAGGATGCAGAAAATGGGGATTTACAAAATCCAAAGAGGAGATTGTACAGAAGACATAGGAGTTGTGATCGAGGGCATTAAGGTTTTGAGGGACCTAGACTGCGTGATCCTGGCATTCATCATGCTGTTCGGTCTCATTTATGCTCTTGATCTTAATTTTCCTGACAACCTCAAGTACACCTTCAGGTTTATCCAGAAAATCCTAATGAACTTGGATGGACATAGGCTGAATGCAAAAATCCAGCAACTTAAAATCAAGCTGTTTGCATGAGATGTGCACTTTTTTTGAGAACACAATGAGAATTATTTGAGAATACATTGTTGTATATTGAGTCATTAACATACTTATGCACGCACACACACCACACATTATTATTATTTTTTTAACACTCTTACATGCTTTTTCTTACACACTTTTTGTGTGTATTTCTACTTAGTCGTTCTTGTCTTTAGGGATAGTTCACCCAAAAATGAAAATTCTGTCATCATTTACTGATCCCGGGGTTGTTCCAAACCTGTATAAATGTATTTGTTCTGTTGAACACAAAGGAAGATGTGTTAAAGAATATGGGAAACTTAACAGTTCTGGGCCACCATTGACTTTCATAGTTGTTGTTTTTTCTTCCTACTATGGAAGTCAATGGTGGCCCAGAACTGTTCAGTTTCCCATATTCTTTAACACATCTTCCTTTGTGTTCAGTAAGAACAAAGACATTTGTACATGTTTGGAAAAAGGCTTTAAAATGTGTACTTGCATTTTTCTAAGTACTTTTCACATTAAATAACTATTGCACTATTGAGTTTTAAATAAAAACATCTCGATCAAGATTTGTCTCTTGTCTCTATGGGGTACAAAATAAGGATTTCCTAATTGATTTTTCAATGAAATGTTCTAATTTAAGTTTAAGAAGCATAAAACTTATTTTTAAATGTATACATTTCATTTAAACTATTTGATCAAAATTGAGTTGGACCAACTCATTTAAGTTGGTCAAAATTGAGTTGGACCAACTCATTTAAGTTGCTCATAATTGAGTTGGACCAACTCACTTAAGTTGCTCATAATTGAGTTGGACCAACTCACTTAAGCTAGTCAAAATTGAGTTGGACCAACTTAATTACATTTCGTTGCATGAATTAGTTTTTTATAAGCTAGGGCTACACATATTTATTGGATGGAAATCCTGCCATCAATTAAATTGAGTTTGTCCAATGAGTCATTTTTTTGAGTGCATGTTGCTATGACAGCAAGTCCAGGATGAGCGTTGAAGAACCAAACAATCCAAGATCATGCCAAATCGCCAACAATCAAATCCAGCTAAGTGAGTTAGCGACGTACGAAGAACGGGCCCCAGGCCCTGTTATACAGTACATAAACACAAAATACTTTAAAATGAATAGTTAAAGGGATAGTTCACCCAAAAATGAAAATGATCCTTATTTTCCGTACTCACCGTACGGTCGTCGCCGGAAGCCAGTGATTATTTTCTACCAAAAACCCATGGCTTCGCTTCAGCTGGACTTTATAAACCCAATGTATTAATGTATGGATTACTTTAATGATGGATGGACACGGTTTTTGGAGAGTCAAAAACTCGGCTGAAAGGAGAAAGTCATATATACCTAGGATGGCTTGAGGGCGAGTAAATTATGGGATAATTTCACTATTTCTTTAATATCTGACTACCTTGAAACCAATAACAACGTAGTGCTCTGCTCTTGTCCAGGTTAAAGTCAACATGAAACGGAAGCTGTTATAGTCTTTTCTTCCCTATTGTGACATATCCGAGTGAAACGGCTTCTGGAACAAGAACAAATGTAGGGCAGGGCTTGATTTTGTCTAAGGGGAATTGATTTGATGGTTGGATCATCGTGGTTTGCTATTGGTGGATCTCATGTGAGTGACAGGTTATTGCCCCGCCCTTGCGCCAGTAAACACATCATCATAGAAGAGATGTCACTGCAAGAACGAGGGGAAGTTATTTTGATTAACGATTATGAGGGAACATGAATTAAAAATAATAATAATGATGTGCACAGATAAACAATTTCTAATAAATACTGCAATATTCCATTAAAAAAAAATCTATTTTGATTTTCTTCATGACTAAATTAGAGGCATGCATCCAATCACTGCAGCCCCCTCTGTTGGTAAAGAATAATTACTACACTGATTGCTCTGGTAACCAGCAGGCTGAAAACGGCTGTAAAGCAAATCCGTAATACAGTATTAACAGCCGGACAAATAAAATTATGTGAAATATTTTATAATGTTCTTTTATTTATGATACTGGGATAAAAGAAAACGAATAAATACTATTTAAATGTATTTTTTTTTATTATTGCATATTTTATCCAATATATTTAGATGATATGGGGGCATGAAAATGTACTTTATTGGCCTCTATAGATCAATGAAGACCTCTTAACATCCACGAAATCTTTCCATTGCACAAAAGGTTCTTTATAGGGTTCTTTAGAACCTAGTGTTCTTCACACTGAGAAAACGATGGTTCTTGTAAGAACTGATCAGTGAAAGGTTCTTTGGGGAACCCAGAATGGATGTTCTACTATGGCATCGCTGCAAAAACAACAACAACAACAAAAAACTATTGGAACCTTAATTATTTAGAGTGTAGAAGGAACAGTTCACATATCCACGCCAAAAAAGAAGTGATCTAAACCCAAAATCAATGGAGAATCTATAGGAAATTATATAGTGTGCATTCTCAGTGCTTTGCCTGAGCTGTGATACCCACATCCCAACACTGTTTACTGTCTGTTTTCTTTGTTTCAACCCAATGTGTTTATATTCCAGAACCCTGCTGCTATTCCAAACACATAATCTTCTTTAGCGGAGACAATACAGACAATCCACAGCCACAATATTCCTCATTCTTCTCTGTCGCTGCCATCTTGGCTGAGCACAGAACGTGTGTGCCTGCGGTGAGAGCTCGCAGATACTAAAAATAACCTCAGCGAAGAGAATGTAGCCATGGTAACATCACAACGGATGCAATGGCAGGAGTGATCTCCAGAAAACATGGCTGAGTTAGAACAGCAGATTATGCGGGAAACACACACACACACACACACACACACACACACACACACACACACACACACACACCATGAATCAGATTTCGTCACGGTGTAGGTCTGTGTTTTATGGTTTCTGTTTTTTTCCGCACATGACTGGACAACAAGGCCATGTGTGCATATAAATAAGGAGTGTTGTTGAATCTTTTCTCTTTCACAGGGCTATATGCATGTGTGCTCCATTGTATTTTCATTTAAGATTCAAACATTATTTTTATTTGTAGCAACTTAAAACATTTGAATGTATTACATTTCAATGGTTTTGGTTCTGATATAATGGACCAGCAGCTATTCAATACACCTTCATTAAATTAGCACACTATCATACTGCTCATGCTATTTTATCAGTATACTTCATTTGATATGTATGAATGGAATAACCAGATGATACATTTGCAAAGATGAGCGTACAACCAATGCACGATGGGTGCAATACTGTGTCCCATGCTATGAACTGAATTTGACGCATGTTTCCTGATTGCGAATGAACCAGAAATGATATAATCTCTTAATTATGATCAGATCCCTTGTGAAAAACAAGTAACCTTTAGCATACCTTTAAAAAGAGTTTACTTTAAAAAGAAAATACTTATTTATGAACTGATGTTTTCGGACACTCGACTGCATGCTATTTACAAATAAATGAACATGTATTATGGTTTTAATTTATTTTAAATGCAGTTAGTTGAACTTTAGAGTGCCTTTTCGACCCACTTAAGTAGAACTTAAAGTGGAACTATTTAAAAAACATAAATGTGTGTCAGCAGTGTACAGCCACCCTATAATGGTAAAAATCCACCTAAATAATAAGCAGTGTCTCAGAACAAGCCGTTTACAGATTGTAGCTTTTGTGACGTCACATATGTTTAGGCTCCGCCTACAACTACTGACAGACTCCGCCCTATTCACTTAGCTCCTCCCCTCACTGAGCTGAACACAGTCCATGTTTATCTCCTCTCCAGAGCATTTAAAGGGGGGGTGAAATGCTCATTTTCACTCAATCTCCTGTTAATCTTGAGTACCTATAGAGTAATATTGCATCCTTTATATCTCCAAAAAGTATTTTGTTTTATTAAATTTTTAACATAAAGATAGGCTGTACCGAGTCTTTCCGGAAAAAACCGAGCGGCTGGGGGCGGGCCGTGTGGGCGAAGCTTAGCTGTGCTAACGCGCCAAGCTAGTGACAACACACAGAGACATTTGTTCAACAAACAGTTTTACTCACCGTCCGGTTCCAACGCACGACCGCGAACCTTTCTCATTGTGACTGCTCGATCCTTAAGCATTAGACGATCTGCAAATCCGTAGATCTGGGCTTTGTTTATAAAACAATCATCGTCGAAATGCAGGGAACAAAAGTCTTACACAACTCCGTTTATGCTCAGGAAAACAAACTCCATCCACGGGTTCCTTAACGCTGGGTTCTTTGGGAATCTGTGCAGGGTTGTCTTGCCCTGGCAACCAAAAACACACTTCTTTGGTGACATTGACTTCCCAAAAGCCGGGCAGGGCGCTTTGATGGCGAACTGCTTTCACTCTCTTGCTCTGGTCTGCGAGTGCGCGCGCGGCCGCGATCTTACCGAAGAAGTGCCCTTAGGACCCATATAAGGAAATTCCGCCCTATCTTACGTAAGACAGAGCCATACTCGAAAAAAACTTTCCGAAACTTGTGACAAACCGGAAGGAGTATTTTTGGAACAAAAATACTCCTTCAAACGTACAACTTAATTTTTGAAACTTTGTCCATGTTTAGCATGGGAATCCAACTCTTTACCAGTGTAAAAAACTCAGTATGCATGAAATAGCATTTCACCCCCCCTTTAACAGCAGCATTCAAGTAAGAAATATATTCTTATTAAAGCTACTAAAGTTATTCAGTCAAGAGCAGTGAGTGATTTTCAGTTTTTCTTTTGTTGTTTAATTCATATTAACAGCATATTTGGCAGTAGATACTGTATATTATTAGCCTGACAAGCCAGACCCACATCAAGATGTTGGGTCTGGGAATTCACCATTGGCAGGGCTCAATCCGAGGGCTGGGATAAACGGTTGTCTTTCAAATTCCCTCTGCACGCAATAGGACAGCGCTTCAACCAACCAGAGCGTTTTCCCACCAGTGGAGCTAGTTGATAGATTCAACTTTTGCCATATCTGGTCAGCAAAACTCTGAACACATCTTCCTTTTTTAATAATGACTTCAGTGCCGTTCTTTGTTCTTTTCTCAAAGAAAAGCTTAACTCCAAGTCTTCCAGAGCCACGGCCAAAGCCGATTGGAAAGACCGCTGTTCGCCAGCAGCAGCAACTCTTCTGTGTTTTCAAGTAGCAGGGAATTCACACGGAACCATCACAACTCTGCCGTCATTATGTTAAGCCCGCCCACCGACTCTACACACGATGTGATTGGCCTGACTAGAGTTTGGTTTTTCCAGCTTGCAAGCCAACGGAGAGTTGCTAGACGACCCTGGCTGCAAAATAAAATTTGCTGCCGCTAGTGTGCGTCTAGATTTCTAGGCTAGTATATTACGCTGCTTTCACTTTAATACACAGATCGAATACACATGCAATTTCTTTACTTGCTGTTTACGTTCATAAGCATTACTGTGTTTATGTTAACTTTGTGTGTATTTGACAGTTTAAGTGCAATAAGACGTGAAAGAGAATTTAGTTTAATACTCACGGGACGCTCCGATGTCCAGCTTTCTGTGTGTGTGCTTCGGATGTGTGCGCTTAGACTGATATGACTTTAAAACACATACAGATAATAAACTTTCATGATGATGAAGAACATCTTGTTAAAAGGGGCATAATAGGTCCCCTTTAAGATACATCGAAACACCAGATAAATGAACAAACACAGAAAACCAAGGTAAACAATGAGAACGGACAAAGATCCAAGATTCACATCTTTTATTCACATCTTTCGACGGTTGAAACACTGAACGATTACATGATAAATTTCAGTAAGTTGTACTATATCTTTTGACATACCTTCTGATGTTCATTCATGTTTATTTCATGCTGTAACTAGTAGTAAAGCGGAAGAGATGATCCATTTACATGCGCTTCGCACTACACCGATCTTTATCGTTTGAATTTCGGATTAAAATTGACATTATTCGAAAGCTAGGCTTTAGTTAAGTTTTATTCACACATCAACTAGAAACAGCATAGATAAAAAAAAAATCATGATTAAAATCAAGAAATTTATACTTTCAAGACAGCCCTTCTTCTTTTTTCCTTTTTTGCCAGCAGAATGTTCAGTTTTGGCTAACCAACCAAACTTTTACCTAAAGACCTAAAGCTGCAGGTCCTTAAATGTTTGGGGAATGTTAAGGGAAAGAAATATCTGATGTCAGGTGGTGTTGATCTTGATATATCCGAATTATTTCCTGCTGCAGACATGTCTAGGAGAAGCTGTGGGTGGTTATGATCATGCTTTTCTGTCCTGGAGACAAGATGTCAAAACTATATATAAAATATAAAAGTCTATTTTATGACCATTTACATTTCTTTACATTGAGTTATTTATTAACTAATTCCCATTATTCCCAATAGTGATTCCCTTTAGATTCTTTAATTTAAAATACAATTATTAGTCAAAAATATTATTATACATCCCAAATGATCCTAGATTTTTCTTTCGCAAGTTACTTTCATAAATTATTACACATGGATGTTTGTGTGCAGTCTGCAGAAAATGACCAGAAAAAAACCTAAACATTTGAAGGAAAACAACCATAAAAACAAAGTCGTAAAATCTAAAAATCTACTTTAATTTCACCAACAAAGTTAAGACAGACAGGTCCCACTATCTCACATACTCAGCTCAGATATAAATATACTGTAAAAGATAATCGCTCTTTATATCAATAGCCGCGTTTCCATTACCCTTCAAATTGCGCAAATTGAAATTGCGAATTAAAAATACGCTCAATGGAAACACGTCAATTTCGCAAAAACTCCCGTTTATCGCAAAAAAGTTTTTACGCTCTCATGAGGTGGTTTTTCAGGCAATTCGAAAAAGGAATATTTCGCAAAACTGCAATGGAAACAGTTTTTGCGCATTTACAGTCACCTGACTTAGAAGACGCGGTGTGTTTGAGGTCCATGTATAGCTACGCAAATAGGCCTAATAATTATTTTATATTATTTTATTTTAACATTTAATAGGCTATATTTAGAAGACGCTTTTATTTAGAACAAAGCGTGAGGAGCGCGCACTGCATGGCACGGAGGCGCGGGCGTGAACACTTGCATTTTCCTATCAACAGTGGAAACAACTTAAAAATACTCTATCATTTCTGGCCATACAGAAAATAATAATACATTATTCTCAACTACTTTTATTTGTGTAAACTCACAATAACAAAATAAAACGTTGTGCTTTTGTAAAGTAAAAGAAAACAATCAGACGCACTTTCATGATCTCCGTAAACTGGAGCGCGAGAACTGAAACAAAATATAGGCTAAAGCTTGAAATGTCCACTTTAAAACGAACAAATTCGAATCGAAAGCTAATACCTTCTGATTTTGTAATTCGTATGAAAGGTGCATTTCTCTCTAACAGCGCATCTGCTTAACAGCGGAGATGGAGATGTGATTTTAGCCAAAACAATAGTTTATTAATAATATTAATGGCTCTTCTCATTCAGCACTGCGGGAAAAACATAAATTCCAGGTTCTAATTTGGCCTTAGAAAACCAGTAAAATCGAGATGTTTTCCATATTAATTTGTGACTATTTTAAATGTTTAATAAAGGGGCAAAAAGTCATAAACAAAAATCTGAAAATTCTTCGATATTTACTTTTTTTTGCGCAGCAGTTGGTGTAGCCAGTTCAAATTAAAATTTTGGTGTTCAACTTTGCGTTTTAAAAAGACAACAACCGTTCATTTTTCGTTTTTCAACTACGGGTTAAAAAAGGAAAAACGAATGGACACAAAATAGCCTACATGGATCGTTTGGACAGAATACGAGACAGAGTTCTTTATTAAATTCATTAAAAAAATAATAATAATTAGACTATAGGAATACTGGATTCTAAATCTCAAAGAAATGCCACAATCAAAACCTCGGAGCAGAAATGAGGGCGAAACACCCAGAAACTCCATGTGTCGTTCGCATTATAAGGGTCTTTCCCTGATGCTTGGATAACACGCCACGTACTCCTTCCATTAATAATAATAATGTCTAATGCGTTGGCTGTGATATTTTATAAACCAACGTCAGTTGCCGTGATTTTTGGAATGACTTATCGCGAGAGAAAAAAGGACGTTTTAGTCGCATAACATCGGTTAATGGAAACGCCGTCATTTCGCAATAGTTTTTTATCGATATTTAGATAATAGCGCAAAACATTTGCGCAAATCTGTAATGGAAACGCGGCTACTGAGAACAGCTACTGCAATGCTACATTATCTCCTCGCTGTTGTCACGATCACATGGTTGCAGCACAAAGGAAAGTTGTCAGGATCTAGACGCACTTCTCTTCTTTTATTAAACAAACTCAAAACTTTACAAAACACTGAAGAATCTCTGGAACTGAACAAATAATGTAGTGATGACATAGAACTGCCAATGAACTGAAAGACACACAGGGTTGAGGGTTTAAATACACAGCAAACAGAGGAACTAATTAGACTAATTAACAAGACACACCTGACCTGAAACTCAAATCGAATCAGTTACCATGGAAACAAATAGGCCAAGGACAGAACTAATAGGCAAACTACAAAGCAAACTTAGGGGCTGTTTAAGCTGTTTAGGGGCTTAGAAAGTACAGACAAGAACAGGAAAACAGTGACAAACAGACTCAAAACATAACAGCTGTTGATATTTCCCTCAGGAACCAGCTTTCGAGACCCACTGATGACATATACAAACTAGGAATTCAATGAATATTTAATGAGTCTATCTGTTTGATGATGTAAGAGAATAATCTCACCGTTTAAAAACATCAAAGCAACAAAAGTGGCATATCCGATGTGTTCTCTGTATTCTGCGGTTGTTCACAGCTCAATGTTTTTGCCTACAGCATTTTGTGAAGTAATTAAACATGCCACATATGCTATCAAAATAATTCAGTGACCCAGAGATTGCGCAAAGCTTTAAAGTCAACATGAAAAAGCATGCGTAACCTACTTCTACTTCGAATGTTATGCATGTTGGCTTCGCTTTACCCATTAGGAATTGATTGGATCATGATAAGTGTTTTCTCTATGACAGCTGCTTTGAAGGGAGAGACTGAAAAATAAAGGTATCAGCCAAAAAGGGAACTTTTTTTTAGAGGCAAAGCAAGTTATTAATTTTAGATTAAATATTACGAAGGCACCATTTTTCTTTGGAATTATGTGCACTGGAAAAAAATCACAAAAAAACAAGACAGATAGAAAAGTGTTAAAGAGGACAATTTTTGGTTTCATGTTAACTCAAAGCCTTAAGGTGCAATTTCAACCAAAATGTTGCAGGCAAAAATGTCAATTGTCAATATTTTAGCAATGTTTGAAGCACAGCTCATACAGAAATCCCTTTCAAACCGAGCAGCGAATTCATGACCAACTGGAACACAATGTGACATCTGTGTGGAGAAAACTTTCGCCTTCACAAGTAATTCCAGATTGCGTGGATTCCTATTGGATCCTATTGCATGGATTTCACCCATGACATTTCTCCATACAGCAGTCAATGTTAGTGTTGGTTGCAGGTAATGATGGAAAAGTCAGGATCTAGGTATAACAATTCTGTCAAAGCATAAACTCAAAATAACAACCCACTGAGCAAGCGACGTCTGTGGACGTACAAAACAGGTTGATATCAAGTCCGCCCGTCCAGGCCATGATCTGAACGTCCATTGACAGCCAGAATTAGTCGATTAATGACACTGAGTAATTATGTCCAATCTGGCCATAATCTAAACGTCCACTGACAGCCAGAACTAGTTCAGAAAAGACGTTCATACTGGCTATAATCTGGACGTCCGTTGACATCCAGAAACAGTCCATAAATGACGTGAATAATGATGTCCAATCTGGCCATAATCTAAACGTCCACTGACAGCCAGAACTAGTTCAGAAAAGACGTTCATACTGGCTATAATCTGGACGTCCTTTGACATCCAGAAACAGTCCATAAATGACGTGAATAATGATGTCCAATCCAGCCATAATCTAAACGTCCACTGACAGCCAGAACTAGTCCAGAAAAGACGTTCATACTGACTATAATCTGGACGTCCTTTGACATCCAGAAACAGTCCATAAATGACGTGAATAAAGATGTCCAATCCGGCCATAATCTAAACGTCCACTGACAGCCAGAACTAGTTCAGAAAAGACGTTCATACTGGCTATAATCTGGACGTCCTTTGACATCCAGAAACAGTCCATAAATGACGTGAATAATGATGTCCAATCCAGCCATAATCTAAACGTCCACTGACAGCCAGAACTAGTCCAGAAAAGACGTTCATACTGACTATAATCTGGACGTCCTTTGACATCCAGAAACAGTCCATAAATGACGTGAATAAAGATGTCCAATCCGGCCATAATCTAAACGTCCACTGACAGCCAGAACTAGTTCAGAAAAGACGTTCATACTGGCTATAATCTGGACGTCCTTTGACATCCAGAAACAGTCCATAAATGACGTGAATAAAGATGTCCAATCCAGCCATAATCTAAACGTCCACTGACAGCCAGAACTAGTTCAGAAAAGACGTTCATACTGGCTATAATCTGGACGTCCGTTGACATCCAGAAACAGTCCATAAATGACGTGAATAAAGATGTCCAATCCAGCCATAATCTAAACGTCCACTGACAGCCAGAACTAGTTCAGAAAAGACGTTCATACTGGCTATAATCTGGACGTCCGTTGACATCCAGAAACAGTCCATAAATGACGTGAATAAAGATGTCCAATCCGGCCATAATCTAAACGTCCACTGACAGCCAGAACTAGTTCAGAAAAGACGTTCATACTGGCTATAATCTGGACGTCCGTTGACATCCAGAAACAGTCCATAAATGACGTGAATAAAGATGTTCAATCCGGCCATAATCTAAACGTCCACTGACAGCCAGAACTAGTTCAGAAAAGACGTTCATACTGGCTATAATCTGGACGTCCTTTGACATCCAGAAACAGTCCATAAATGACGTGAATAAAGATGTCCAATCCAGCCATAATCTAAACGTCCACTGACAGCCAGAACTAGTTCAGAAAAGACGTTCATACTGGCTATAATCTGGACGTCCGTTGACATCCAGAAACAGTCCATAAATGACGTGAATAAAGATGTTCAATCCGGCCATAATCTAAACGTCCACTGACAGCCAGAACTAGTTCAGAAAAGACGTTCATACTGGCTATAATCTGGACGTCCTTTGACATCCAGAAACAGTCCATAAATGACGTGAATAAAGATGTCCAATCCAGCCATAATCTAAACGTCCACTGACAGCCAGAACTAGTTCAGAAAAGACGTTCATACTGGCTATAATCTGGACGTCCTTTGACATCCAGAAACAGTCCATAAATGACGTGAATAAAGATGTCCAATCCGGCCATAATCTAAACGTCCACTGACAGCCAGAACTAGTTCAGAAAAGACGTTCATACTGGCTATAATCTGGACGTCCGTTGACATCCCAGTCCATAAAAGACGTGAATAAATATGTCCAATCCAGCCATAATCTAAACGTCCACTGACAGCCAGAACTAGTCCAGAAAAGACGTTCATACTGACTATAATCTGGACGTCCTTTGACATCCAGAAACAGTCCATAAATGACGTGAATAAAGATGTCCAATCCGGCTATAATCTAAACGTCCACTGACAGCCAGAACTAGTTCAGAAAAGACGTTCATACTGACTATAATCTGGACGTCCTTTGACATCCAGAAACAGTCCATAAATGACGTGAATAAAGATGTCCAATCCGGCCATAATCTAAACGTCCACTGACAGCCAGAACTAGTTCAGAAAAGACGTTCATACTGGCTATAATCTGGACGTCCGTTGACATCCCAGTCCATAAAAGACGTGAATAAATATGTCCAATCCAGCCATAATCTAAACGTCCACTGACAGCCAGAACTAGTCCAGAAAAGACGTTCATACTGACTATAATCTGGACGTCCTTTGACATCCAGAAACAGTCCATAAATGACGTGAATAAAGATGTCCAATCCGGCTATAATCTAAACGTCCACTGACAGCCAGAACTAGTTCAGAAAAGACGTTCATACTGACTATAATCTGGACGTCCTTTGACATCCAGAAACAGTCCATAAATGACGTGAATAAAGATGTCCAATCCAGCCATAATCTAAACGTCCACTGACAGCCAGAACTAGTTCAGAAAAGACGTTCATACTGGCTATAATCTGGACGTCCTTTGACATCCAGAAACAGTCCATAAATGACGTGAATAAAGATGTCCAATCCGGCTATAATCTAAACGTCCACAGACAGCCAGAACTAGTTCAGAAAAGACGTTCATACTGACTATAATCTGGACGTCCTTTGACATCCAGAAACAGTCCATAAATGACGTGAATAAAGATGTCCAATCCGGCTATAATCTAAACGTCCACTGACAGCCAGAACTAGTTCAGAAAAGACGTTCATACTGACTATAATCTGGACGTCCTTTGACATCCAGAAACAGTCCATAAATGACGTGAATAAAGATGTCCAATCCGGCCATAATCTAAACGTCCACTGACAGCCAGAACTAGTTCAGAAAAGACGTTCATACTGGCTATAATCTGGACGTCCTTTGACATCCAGAAACAGTCCATAAATGACGTGAATAAAGATGTCCAATCCAGCCATAATCTAAACGTCCACTGACAGCCAGAACTAGTTCAGAAAAGACGTTCATACTGGCTATAATCTGGACGTCCGTTGACATCCAGAAACAGTCCATAAATGACGTGAATAAAGATGTCCAATCCGGCCATAATCTAAACGTCCACTGACAGCCAGAACTAGTTCAGAACAAAATGACAAACAATATCTGTAAATTAATTAACTGACTGTTAATTTACGGACTATATCATTAACTGTTAAATTGATCTTGCTGGTCAGACACCAACAGGGTTCATGATGCACACATGATGCTTTTAAGTCCTCCTGGGAAGTTTGTATTCATGAGGTTTTACTATTTTACTATTTATGTTTTAAATTAATTTATGAAGCCACTGTAAAATGTATCATTACATGTTATATTGTAATACTATAATACTGTCATATTTTGTGCAGGCATTAGCTTCCTTCATCGTAAATAGAAAAGCCTGACAATGTAACTGCTAAATACCAAAGTATTGTGGTATTACATGTTTCTCACTGACACACTCATAACTCTTCAAGATCGGGCTAAAAGAAAATCCCAAGCTTCCTACTCATATTTTCATCATTGTGGCGGCGTTCATGTATGTTCAATTTGTAAATACGATATTTATGATACAGGTATGTTTTGAATGCATCAATAGCTCTAGTTTAGGGACAATCCATACAAACAATCTTTACTAAACAGACTGTCACAGTGAGAAGATTTTTGTCCTTTAGCAATGCTAAAGGCCTAACCACTGCAGTTAACACCATGCTGTTAAATAAAAGTCTGTAGGCAAGTCTTAAGGTTAGGGTTAGGGTTAACCTTAACCCTTAGTTTCTAACCCAGACCCAGTTTCACAGACATGGTTTAGATAAAGCCAGGATTAGTCCTTAGTTCAATTTGGGTATTTAATTATAGCTTTTAAAAATGTGCCTTAGAAAAAAAAAAACATTACTGGCGTGCATCTTGAGACAAAACAATGGCACTGCCATAAGATATGTCAGTTGCTTTCAGGTAATACTGCTCAAACATGCATTTTAGTCTGGGACTACAGACGTAAGTCTTGCCTGTGAAAGTGTGAAACCCAGGTTATTATGTTGTAACTTGTATATAATTATGCCAATGTTACCAAAGTGTTGCGTTGGACAGAGGATTAACTCTAAACCAACAGGTTGTGTACCAGTGCCACACAGGGTGAAAAAGGATGTTGACATTATTAGGCATAAGAGTGTTTCTAAAGGAAAGGTCAAGAATTTGTGACAGTGTAAAAGGGTCATTATGGGTCACATGAATGTAACTGTCACCACCATGATACCAATTCATTAGATTTTCATATAGATCTACATACAGAATTGTATATGAATATATGCAGTGTTTGCTCTGTTTAATACACTGTTTGCTCTATTAAATTGCGCTTTATCAGAACAGTGGTAAATGCATATTATATATGGTCAGTTACTGTACAGGGCTTGACATTAACTTTTTGAGGCACTTTTCCTTCGGACAAGTAAATTTATGTTTTACTTGTCCATGCACAAAAGTCACTTGTCCGGGTAAAGATTTATAATTTTATCATTTATTTATTTTTTTGTGTTTTGCTAATGGATTTATGCAATTCGAACAAACCATTGTAAGCATCCAAACACTATCAATATTAATAAAATTCAGTTGAAACAGTAGAAAGGAACGTGTCCCAAGAACAGAGTTCCCCTTCAACAAGAAATAATCTCCAGACTCCAGATCTCCAGACTCCATAATACAAAGTAATAGCCTACTTTGCACGCTGGTGTAAGTGAGTGTATCACCAGAGGAAGTGGTGACTCTTGTACACTCTAAAAAGAGATGTGTTAAAAATGACACATGTTGTGTCAGTTTTAACACATGTGGTGAGTGTGCTCAGGGACAACACATGTTGTGTCAAATTTAACACAATAAATGTGTAAGTCATTTTAACACACAAATTGTGTCATTTTAAAAAATAAAGCAAAAGGGCCAGATGCAAAAATATTAACCGTTTAATCAATAGTCGAGAACAGAATGCATGTGCACACAAAGTACAAAACAATGTTTCAAGCTCAATGACTGGACAGACTCACTGTACTGGACATTATTCAGTTATTCACACTTCAACCCCTAATTGATAATGCTGCTTTTGACAAAAGTTCATGAAGAAATAAAGGTTAACCGAGTTTGCACTTTGAATTTTATTAAAATGTAGCAACTGACAAAATCTATGTATATAAATAACTTGTATTTCCACTGGCCTGTTTGTTTGAGAACATAGCAAACACTGCACACCATTCACAGTGATGGTGAGTGTCAGCGCTCAAAATGAGGAGTTGAAAACAACACAACCTGTAGAAAGAGATGTGTTAAAAATGACACATGTTGTGTAGATTTTAACACATGTAGTGTGTGTGCTCAGGGACAACACATGTTGTGTAGATTTTAACACATGTTGTGTAGATTTTAACACATATTGTGTCAGTTTTAACACATGTAGTGTGTGTGCTCAGGGACAACACATGTTGTGTCAAATTTAACACACAACCTGTGTCGATTCTTAACACATCTCTGTGTTTATAAGGACTACACATTTTGTGTTACCTTTAACACAACTAATGTGTTATTCCTCTTACACAGAAGTGTGTTGAAACCTTTTACACACTAATGTGTTATAGTTACACAACTTGTGTCAGATATGTGTCACATGTGACTGTAGTCGGTGTGTATTTGCCAGAGTTACTTCCTGTGTTTTTACAACTGAGTGTTTGGATGAACATTGAAACGTATTGTTAACTTGTGTTTATGGAGTCCAGTGACGTTTAATAAAGAGTTTGTTTGAACATTTGGATGTTTTAGACATCATGAATCTACATAGACAAGCTCTTATTGAGAATTAACTGAGGTTTAGATGTTGATGTTTCACTGAATGTTTTATTTGAAGTCACCAGAATCGTGATTAATGGCTCCTTTATTTGAGCTCTTGACCCTTTACTCTTCTTTTAGTGTTTCTCTGGCTGCTTTAACTGTATTTTAATAAAATACATTTGTTATGGCGAGTTAAAATATGATAAGATGTTTCTTGATGATGTCATAATCAACAAGTGCAGCTCTGATCAAGTTTATGAGTAAATGGATAGTGCACATTTAATTTATTTATGTGCTGTTAGTTATAATTATCCTGTGACACTATATCATGCTGTCCAGTAGTGCAGAATAATAAAATAAATGTTTTCTGAAAATTTTAATCTGCAGCAGAAACTAGTCAAACACAGACATCAAGAATCAGCGTATGAATCTCAACAATGGTGACAAACGAAAAGCTTCATGCCGCAATGCATGCTGGATGAGATTTGCACTATTGTGGCACCCAGCATGCATTGCTGCATGAAGCATTTTGTTTGTCACCATTGTTGAGATTCATACGCTGATTCTTGATGTCTGTTTGATACCTTAGACTGTAAAATTCTGTACGAACTGTGTATTTATTAATTAATTTTAAGATAATCGCATTATGCTAATCTATTATGTATTACACTCTTCTTTCAAATATAAAACTCTTTCTGAGCTTCAGCTGAACAATTTTACATGTTCATGATGATAATATTATCATCGGAGCATATTTTTCTCATGATTATTTCTGCTGTTTCAAATGTGTTAAATTAAATACACATTTACAGCAATCAGAGAAAACTAATGTTAAAGAGTTAAGGGTAAAGAGCCCAAATAAAGCTGACACTAATCACGATTCTGGTGACTTTAAATGAAACATTTAATGAATCGTTAACACCAAAACCTGTTAATGCTCAATAAGAGCTTCTGTAGAGTCTGACAGAAATAAAGTCAATCTGGTTATTAATAACAAGTGAAAGCAGCATTTGAAAAAGACATTGAAAAAGAGGCATGGTGTGATTGGCTGAAAAAACAACAACCGTTAATCTTTAAGTTTTCATGAATTAAGATTTTATTTATTTATTTGAATATATTGCTTTATTTATTTTAGAGCATTTTATGGGATACCATATAAAATATACCTATAATTTTCTTTCATAAAAACTGCCCTCCACCCAGTGCTATTCTATCCAAAGTTACATTTTAACACACATTGTGTCAAAATGCCATCAACACATCTTGTGTGTTGTTTTTTAACACATCTCTTTTTAGAGTGTTTCCAGTGTTACATTTTAACACACATTGTGTGTTAAAAATCTACACAACATGTGTCAAAATGCCATCAACACATCTTGTGTGTTGTTTTTTAACACATCTCTTTTTAGAGTGTAGGTATCCTCAGTATTTGCAAGCTAGCTAGACAAGCGAGCTAGACTTACTGTATACTATATCTAAAATAATTTTGTAGACATAGAGATGCACCGATTACAATTTTCTAGGCCGATTCCGGTTTTTCATATAGTTTGACCTGCCGATTCCGATTTTTTTTTTCTAACCACTTTACAGCACACACAAATATTTATTTTTGATCTTTTCTTTAACCCTTTCACGCGTAAGTTTAAAATATTCTAACTGACACCCCCACCCCCAGAGTGAGTTTTTTCAAGGCGAACGTTCCCTAATGTTTCCATGGCGACGCGTCACGCGATACACCGCAGCCACAATAATACTGTATGACAGATGTGTCGCTTTTATTTCGCTTTTCCTTTTTTATTCAAAATATTCACAAACTTGCTTACCATGTCATCAATCAGCCTATCTGATATTCCGATTCTCAAATACGTGTAAGTGAGTGTGTTTGGTTGTTTAAAAACCTTTATAAATAATCTTGATCTATAACATGATATGAGCGCCACAATGTTGTCCTGTCAGTCGGATTTACAGCACGTGAATTAATCAGTTTCTCCCGAAATAAATGCAAGAAAGTGGCCGGTGAACTGAGAAGAATAGAGTAAACTTTATAGTTACTTCCACTATGTTTGTCTGATATGAATAACACATGTCGGCAAATTATATTTGAATAGATTGTTATTGCTGCTTCCACAGACATCAGTGTGTATTTTACAAACTCCAAATGTATTGTTTTACTCGTGCTTATGTGTATTTAAATATCTGAAACCTAAAATAAACATTATGAGGTTGAAAACACTGCTTAGTTGTGATATATGACAGCGCTGAACGCGTCCGACTCTGGCTCAGCGCCAGCCAACGCGCGAAAGCACAGTTTGAATCTGGCAGTGATGCGACGTCTCAAATCGGTAAAATTAAATCTGTAAAATTATAGACGTAATGAGTGGCACATAACGTGAAGTAACATGGCATTTTATTTTGTTTGAAATTTAACTTGTCCAGTGGGACAACAAATGTTCTCTTCCACTTGTCCTACAAAAAAATCCACTTGTCCCGGACAAGCGGACAAGCCTTAATGTCGAGCCCTGCTGTAAGTTCTTACAGTATTTTTAATCTTTAATTTTTAATGTTTAATTTTTAATCATGCACTGCAATGGAAAAAACAATTTAACCAATTGATTAAATATACAGCCAGCCTACAAATACAACCAAATAAATAGCACATTATATATATATATATATATATATATATATATATATATATATATATATATATATATATATATATATATATATATATATATCGTATTTTCATGTAATTGCAATGTTGCCACACTATTGGCTGTCTCTCCTAGCTGTTTTGAGCATGATTGGTTATTCTCTGTTTATTCTGACTGTCATCCAGGAATCTAGCCAATGACAACTATGCGCGCCTTTACGAGTCAAGTTTGAATAAACGTCAGTTGAGCGAGTCGGTGTTTGCTTTGCTGCTGCGCGGGATCTTCAATATTAGCCTATTCTGTGGGTTTTACATCGTCTAAAACATGGATTCTTTTACATCGGACTGCTAAATGTTTATTTTGAGCTAGTTGCTGGGTGTTGCTGGATGTAAATGAAGAACAAACAAGGAAATGGACAAAGAATTTTAACAACGGACATATTGCAATCTACGGAAGGTAAATAACTTTATTTTATACAAATTCTGCTACATCAAGATATAGTGTATTAAATTGAAAATCTAAACGCGATTAGAGCAATATTATTAGTGCATACGGTTATTCCCAATGTATTAATGTTATGTGCTGCTAGGATGTGTAACGTTAACTTGTCTAACTTTATGATAAAAAATAAATGCTTTACAACGAGAGAAACTGAGAATATTGTATCTTTAGACAGAAAGGAACTGTCACAGTCTTACTATAAGAATCTGCAAACTAGGCTTTTGAATCTATTGTTGATCGCGGGATGGCTAACCGATCAGTTAAATTAACGAGTCGTAATATGTTTTGGAGCTGGTGAGTCAATTTTGCAAGCTTTTGCAAATGTCTCCGTTAGTAAGTAAAACAAATAACTAATATTGATGTGTATGTGTGTGTTTCCTTCATGATCCAGGCATTTTGGGAATAAATATTATCCAGCCACACGATGTTCAGATGCGGTGAGTATTGTCATAAAATACACGTGAAATAGAGACAGAACATGTGAATCTGCTCAAATGCACTGGTTCAAACCCTCCAGACAAGCTTTATCTTCTTGAGTTTACAGGCCTAGCTGACCCAAAAATAAATGTCTTTCAAAATGAAAGTATTTTCAAACCTCTATAACTTACTTTTGTGAAACACAAGAATTTTGGGAATAAAACAACTATATTCATTGTATGACAAAAATAAAAGGCATTTTTCAAGATATCTTAATTATGGTTCTACATAAGAATCTCATAAAATTTCAACATGAGGATATGAGATAACTATTTTTTTTTTTTTTTTTTTTTGGATGAGCTGTTCTTTTAAAGGATTAGTTCACCTCAAAGTTGAAAATTGTGTCATCATTTACTCACCCTCAAGTTGTTTCAAATCTGTATGAATTTATTTCTTTCTTTCTTCTGCTGAACACAAAGAAAGATATTTTGAAGAATGTCTGTAACTTGGGTCCCATTGACTTCCATAGTATTTTTTTTTCCTACTACGGTAAAAATGTCTGTTTACCGACATTCTTCAAAATATCTTTCTTTGTGTTCAGCAGAAGAAAGAAATTCATACAGGTTTAAATCAACTTGAGGGTAAGTAAATGATGACACAATTTTCAACTTTGAGGTGAACTAATCCTTTAAGGACATTTGCTAAATTAACCATGTTTTATTTATTATAGTGTAGAAACCATGTTTTTATGGTGGATTTAATACAATAATTTATTAAGTGAGTATAGGAGCAGGCTTCACTGCATATATTAATAAACTTTTAGAGTGCTGGCCTGGATAATTGTAATACGTAAAATAGGAAAGAGGCCACACTATGCATAAACTTATATTTGCAAAAATGCGTTTTGGCGCGTGCAAACTGATGAAGGCACACGCCGAAACGTGTTTTTGCAAATAAAAGTTTATGCATAGTGCGGCCTCTTTCCTATTTTACGTATTACAATAATTTACCATTTGGTTAGTGTCGCAAAACAGTGTTAATTTTTAGTAAGGGTTCTCCAGATAAATATAACACTTATGGAACATTAAAAAAATGGTCCTATGTTACCCGATCAATAATCCTATTAACACTCTTTTTAAAAAAAAATTTTTTTAGATCAAGCATTGGACTTACGTAGCAGAATAGGCACCAACAGAGAAACAAGTCCATCACTAGTAAGTATCCACTGCAGTATCTGGTTACACTTTATTTCGATAGTCCACTTTAGAAATTTTACTAACTATAACTTTTCAACTACATGTCAACTAACTCTCATTAGAGTATTAGTAGGCTGTAGTAGACAGTCAATAGACTGGTAGGTTAAGTTTAGATGTTAGGATTCGGGTTAGGAGAATAAGTTGACTTGTAGTTTGCCAAGTAACTTATAGTCAGTAGAATGTCTGTTAGGGGACCAACAAAACAGAGTGTTAGCAAATATTAAGCAGACAGTCTACTAATACTCTAATGACAGATAGTTGACATGTAGTTGCAAAGTTACTTATAGTTAGTAGAATGTCTAAAGTGGACTATCGAAATAAAGTGTTACCCAGTATCTAAATCCGCAGTCAATTTTAAAGGCACAATGCACTCCGAAATTAAAAAATGATCTTTTTTTTTTCTTCACTCGTGCCATTCCAGATGTATATCTGACTTTCTTTCCACAAATATATATTTTTTAATTATCCATTATTCTAAGCCAATATAATGCAAGTGCATACGCCAGAAACTTCATACAGCCTATACTCACAGCTTGCTGTGTTGTTCACACAAGATGTTTTCTGCACTTATCATGTGAGCAATGCTCTTGGACTTTTTGGACCTTCAGCATTTTGGTGTCTATTCACTTGCATTATTTGACACACAAACACAAGAGATGGATAATATTTCTAAAAGTCTAGTTTATTTTTTCTAAAATATGTGTTTTCATCTGAAGAAAGAAAATCATATACCTTTCGGTCGGCATAAGGTAGATAAAATGAAGGGGGAATCAGTTTGCTCTCCTTTACCTAGTATTATTTATAAACCTTACATGTGATTTAATAAATGTACAATTAAAGGGGTGTTCCAAGCAAACATCTAAATCCCTTCACAACGAGCCCTTCCACAAAAGGGTTAGCAAAGGGGGACATGCATGCGATGGTAAATTAACTGAAGTAATTTTATCTTATAGTAATTTTATATTATATTTATGGTAATGTGACCTAGGATGGCAAGTTCCTGTGTTTCATTTTAAAGTAGATATGGTGGAAGAGTTCCATTTAACATAGAATAATTGAGTTGTTTGTTTGGGTTTGCTATATTACACACATTTTCATCATACCGAAGTTCCATAGGTAAAACTTTTATTAATATTAATGTTAATATTAATTAATGTAACTACCTGCAGGGTTAAAAGAAAAGACGTCAAGAACACACAAACTTAAGGAACTTTTACACATCAACAATGTACTAAAAACGGAAGAGTTTTTTCTTTGTTCAGATGACAACGTTATTAAAACGATTACCGTTTGGACAGATCCACTGTGTTAATCTACATGTTCCTTCTTTTGGTGATGCACATTTTTCTATCAGACATAAGTTTTAGATACCAGACAAAACGAATTAAATGTGACCCATGCTAATTTATTCCCCCCTTTTACCTCTCTCTTTTATCTTTCTGTGGCCAGGATCCGTCATTCATTGGAACAGCTACCAAGAGAAGTGAGTATTCGTCCTCTACCTCCTTTGTCTCAATCAGGGATGTGATTTTTCCGGATTAATCCGGAATTCCGGATTTTCCGACCTGAAAATGTGACCTACGTGAATCATGCAGATCTGTTAAAAAAAAAAAAAAAAAAAAAACGGGGGGGGGGGGGGGGGTTCTCACAGCCGTCACCATGGTAACCTGGGACGGAACCACAATCGCCGTCCCCGCGCAACAGGGCCACACCGGGCGGCACGTCACCATGCTTACAGATGGCAAAGAGATGCATTTTTACAGGGATGCAAACAGCTCGCTTTTCGGCGCATCCCGCTTTTTTCACGTCAGTTTGGGTGACAAATTCATCTGAAGCCTATTTCATAGCGTAATGTGAGGGACAGAAGTCTATTTACATCATTAAAGTTTACGAAAACTCGTTTTCCCTCCTCTGCGGCTGTCAATCATTCTCCATTTAGTATTCAAACAGCGCGCGCGCCTCATCCGGTTACAGCAGCATACAAGCACGGTAAAACTCTCTCCAATATGATATTCACATTATAATGCTAATCTGTATAGAAAAGGCTGTGGATTTGCATAAAATGACTTTATTTTGTTGGAGTTTGTTGCTGTTTTTAAACGACTCGCGCTACCGTGTGCCTGTTAGATCACGCATCACAAGGACTAAAGCGGCATCAAACGCACAATAACTGGAATTTAAAACTGTGAAGAAACAAATGATCAATAAACTGCTGGACAGATAGACACTAGGATTTGTGCGCTCGACATTTCTTCGCTTTGTGCCGTGAACTTTTAAATGCGCACTTGTGCAGCGCAGTGCTGCACACTGACTCCATGTTGCTTTGAGCACATCATTCTGCGCCTGCGATGCGCATACGCGCTTTGTGCGCTCTGTTTTGAAGCGTTTCATATTTTCATAGTTTTGCTCACTGAAATATTATTAAAAGCCTATATTTTTGTATACCTAGCCTGCACAATACATTTAAAATAAGCATAATTTAATTGTATGTTATTTCTGTGTAGTGTAGTGTAGGCTATATAAATATACACACTTCTGAATTCTTGACATTCATATATACATTTAAAATTGTGAAATGTATGATTGCCTGATTGAATTTTATAAGAGTACTAATAGTAATTTATTTTTATTAACATGTTTAGATTAGATCAAATTACTGTGCAGATTTTTTCAAGAATTACTTTTTGCTGCAGATTTATACATACATACATAATACATTTATGTAATATTTAAAGGTGTTAACTGTAATCTTACACTGCAAAATGATCACTTACAAAGGATTAAATTCATCACAATTATGTAAGTATCTGGATATTTGCCGCGGGGCGAGGGCTTCGATAACCTCTCTCTGGGGGGGGGGGGGGGGTGTCGTCTCAGTTTGATCGGGGGGGGGGGGGGGGGGGGGTCTCAGGATATTTTCCTGCTTTTTTGTCCTTAGCCAATCACATGCCTGCTCAATGTTATTTCAACACAATTGGTCTCCAAAGTACTATATGTATATGTTTATATTAGGGGTGTAAGATTAAGAAAATGTCATAATTGCGATTTTCGATTCAAAAACGATTCTCGATAAATAAAAAAACGATTCACAGTATGTAAATGTAGTTACTTTTCCTATGTAGGTATTAGGGATGTGCATCTCCATAACTGAGGCCGATACGATACGCATCTCGATGCATAGCCAACGATATACAATACATTAATGATACAGATAAGCAGCTGCCAGCTACCAATGCTATGCAATACGATTCACTATTATTACGATCCGGTGCGATTCGATATCGATTCAACGCATTGCAAAAATATGATGCTATGCAATTCAATATGGTATAGATAGTTAACTTTTATTTCTTTTGTTCAGACATAGGGCAAATCATAAAGTAGCTTAAGTGCCATCTGACTTTTAACACATGGCTCTCTCACAATCAAAAGATTTGGTTTCCACAAAAAAAGCAGGGACTGTAGGCTAACTGACCAGAAAGCAGGTGCTGTTATTATGTGCTTCACAGCCGTTTATCAGTTTGGACCAGTGCAGCGCGAGCCAATCTTGATCAAGCGACACTGTTACTACACGGCGCTAATAGATCCCCACTGAAGTAATAACATCACTGCGAGATCTAGTGAGAAGCATTCATATTTCTCTGTTATTAACGGATCAAACAGCGCTGACGTGGAAACATTGTGCCATGAATGAACAATCCAGTGTCCACAGATCAGCAACATTCACCATGGATTTACTGTAGTAACTAGGGGTGCAACGGTACAGATAGCCCACGGTACGGTCCGTACCTCGGTTTTTGGGCCACGGTCTCGGTTCGGTTTCGGTACATGTTTTGTGCAGAAAGAGACTGCTATTTCATCCCAAAAATATGTTTTATTTTTCTTATGAGCATAAACAGAATGTCACAGTAGGAAGAACATCAATGTATGGAATAAATTAACACTCTAGTCTGTATTGAACAACACTAAGTAATTCAACCTCTTCAACTATCACTTATATGAAATACAAAATGTAAACAAACACACTTCAAAATATTCAAGTGGATCCCAATTCCAAACCTTGATAACTGGTATATGAAGTGATCAATGTGAAAGAAAAAGTGCACTTTTACCTTTAACAAACATAAATTAGCTTGTGCTTTGAATAAAAAAAAGCAGAGCAAAATAATATAATGAAAAAATACTGCATTCAGGATACAAAGTGCAATGTTATTTACTCATCCACTATTGAGAGATTTTTGTGCAAAAAGATGAGTCTATCAACACTGTCTGGTGCAAGGCGAGGCCGGTTGGCACTAACGATGTCCCCAGCAGAAAATTCTCAACTTTTCAGAATGCCGCAAGCGCACCGTAGGTCACGTGACAAGAACCAACCAGAGCGCAGCTGATACAGTAGTTGCTTTAGCAACGACCGACGCCTCCGGAGGCAACCGCCCTAGCGCTTTGGAAAAAGGAGAACGCGGCGCGCCTAGCGTTTTCTACGCGTTTTTAGGCGCGATATGTGAACGGCGCCTAAAGCAAAAACTAAAAGGATCAGCGCGAACTCAATGGCAAAACCGAAGTACCGCGGGACACGAGGGTAGATTGTCCCGTGCAGGGCTGACCGAACGGTCCGGTATTTTACCATGTACCGTTGCATCCCTAGTAGTAACACTAACTGTAACCATGGAAGTTTGGCAGGAATAGTAGGCTATAATGCTTTCAAGTTACATTACGTTGGTTTTATTTTGACATAAATAAAATTACTGCCCTCAAATGTTAATCTGAACTAAAATTAGTGGTCGACCGATATGGGATTTTTAATGGCCGATGCCGATGCCGATATTGAGAAAGCAATCTGGCCGATTGGCCGATATGAGGCCGATACAATACATGTGAATACAGTAAATGAGAGACATAAAGAATATTGGTGAAACTAAATGAACATTTATTGTACAAACTATTTATGCAAAATTCTTTTTGCAATAAAAAATATTTACTAAGAAATTAAAATGTAAACAAAAAGGTAAGGTAACACTTCAATAAATAAAGTTTTAGTGCAACTTCTTGTCTGCTTTAATATTTACAGTCATTTTTTCAGTCACATAAATAATTACTGCTGCTTACTGCAGGTTACAAATAACATTTATCATTAATGAACCAATCTAAACAATATTCATAAATTAATGACAAAATAGTATGTGAAATTACATACATTTTATGTACAATAAAAAATATAAATCTCACATAGTTTATTTACACTATTTACTTTAAAATAGTTTAAATAGTTCAACCTTTTTTTAAGGTTGTTTTACTTCAAGTATATTTAAATAATAATGATTTATGTGTTTAGTTTTGCTTGTTTGTTTCTTTAAAATGTTGCAAGCCGTCACATGTATTTGCATGACATACATGAACATATGAAAATGTATACTACACACGATATTACGCCAATCATGGATAAATAAATACAGTAGATAGTGTATAACATTTTCAAGGATTTATTTTCAAACGTAATATTATTACATAGTGTTCTCCTCTCATCCACCTCACGCGACCAACTGATCTGTAATGCACGCGACCCAGCTTTTCCGTGCACGCGAGTCCGTTGGAAAACAGCGTCTAGTTTAAATGTAACCCGAGAACAACGCGCGTATCTGAGGAACAGCCAGTCACAGGATTTTTGACTGTTTGTGAGGTAAAATGTTTTCCGTTTTGTTTGAATTCGTTTATATCACATCTGTGACCCCCACTGGAGCTACCGCTGGGCTGCGGATCTGACATATCACGGTACTGTTTGAATAGACTCTGCTGCACGCCGGAGTGTTTTTGTGTGTAACACAATGTAGCGTCAGGTTAGAAAGCGAATGCGAATGGTCATTTACTGTGTCTGTCAGATGTCTGCTTCACTTCTGAGTGGCTTGTCTTACGGTGCTGGGCGGAGCAGAGCGAGTGTATTCAGTTCATTCACGCTCGCTCTGTTCGCGTCAGTGGAAAAAAGCGCTAATGCACAGTCACAAACTGTTTTGAAATATATCGGCCAAACGGAAAGATTTATCGGCCGATGCCGATATCTAAAAAATTCCAAATATCGGCCGATATATCGGCCTCGGCGATATATCGGTCGACCACTAACTAAAATAAACCTTTGTTTATAACTACAATATTACATTTAATTTTTTTCAAGGAGCTGTTTTACATGCTTCTAAGAGTCAATTATAGCTTTATCATTCCTCAAAGTAAAAAAAAAAAAATCATACTTTATGATGTTAGGTTTAATACAAAAAAATTATCTGGTTCTTTCTCTGGTATTTCTTTCTTTTTCCTGTATCGAAAACGTACCGAACCGTGACACAAGTGTATCGTATTGAACCGAACCATGAATTTTGTGAACCGTTAACTTACACCCCTAATATGTGTGTGTGTGTGTATACGGGGCTGTTTAAACCTGGCCACTTGATGCGTTTTCTCAGATCGGATAGCTATCTGTTTTATCACAACAATTCCATTTACACCTGGTCACATAATTCCCTCGATTCCCTCGCTATGCAAATTTTGTGTGTGTGTGTGTGTGTGTGTGTGTGTGTGTGTGTGTGTGGAATGCCTTATATCAGGCTTGATGTAATTTTACTTGATTTGTGATTTATTTCATTTAATTGATTCGAGTACTCAAATTTTCAACTATGTATCTCTGCTATAAGCTAAACCACAACAGTGGCATTTGTATTTATTTATTTTACGTGTGGATTTTTTTGCTTTGATTGTAGCTGCTGTCATGAAATGGGACCCAGCTGCAACAGAGGCCCAGAAGTCTGTAGCCGATCATCTGAAACTGCTTGCTGCTATAAATGAAGCTTGTGAACCTTATAGCAGCCATATTTTGTTAGCTGTTATGTTATATTGTTTTAACAACATTTTATAGATTATTTAAAGGGAAATTGTGTTAATTTACAACTTTTCATTTAGCTTTTCTGGCTTTTAAGTTTTATTGTGTTAATTTATACTTTACTCTTTCGGCTGTTAAGTTTTAAAAAAGTAATAAAAAATATATTTTGAGATTTAAATAGTTGATTTCTTGGAGTGATTAGTTTGGTTTACAGGAAAATGGTAAGCAGTTTATTACAGTTATATTGTTAAGATATACAAATGCAAGTATATACACCACAGTTATTCAATTGAATATACAATATTATCAATATTCTTTAAAATCTTATTTAGGTCTATGGTCTGTGTGTCTGCAGTTTCACGACACGACAACCATTAACAAGGAGTAACTGGGTTTTTCTCAATGAGAACTAGCTCACTCACAAGTTCAACCACTGTTTTATAAATATTTGTAAGTAAATATTTTTTAAAGTTGGATCCTTGCAAAATGCACAAATGGGATTTCCATGTCAGTATGGGTCTTTAACAGTCTTTGACATTTCTACTACAGAAAACACGTCTAATACAACTTTTATTCTGGCTGCCTTTAGATGTCTAACAATTACGTCTGTAGCACGTCTTTACTTGACATCTATACAATGTCCAGAAAAGACGCAAAAAAAACTTTCATTCTGGCTCCTGTGAGGACGTCTTCTGGATGTCTAAGAATGACGTCTTTAGCACGTCTTTAATTGACGTCTATACAATGTCCAGAAAAGACGTAAAAAAACTTTCATTCTGGCTCCTGTGAGGACGTCTTCTGGATGTCTAAGAATGACGTCTTTAGCACGTCTTTAATTGACGTCTATACAATGTCCAGAAAAGACGTAAAAAAAAACTTTCATTCTGGCTCCTGTGAGGACGTCTTCTGGATGTCTAAGAATGACGTCTTTAGCACGTCTTTAATTGACGTCTATACAATGTCCAGAAAAGACGTAAAAAAACGTTCATTCTGGCTCCTGTGAGGACGTCTTCTGGATGTCTAAGAATGACGTCTTTAGCACGTCTTTAATTGACGTCTATACAATGTCCAGAAAAGACGTAAAAAAAACTTTCATTCTGGCTCCTGTGAGGACGTCTTCTGGATGTCTAAGAATGACGTCTTTAGCACGTCTTTAATTGACGTCTATACAATGTCCAGAAAAGACGTAAAAAAAACCGTTCATTCTGGCTCTTGTGAGGACGTCTTCTGGATGTCTACGAATGACGTCTTTAGCACGTCTTTAATTGACGTCTATACAATGTCCAGAAAAGACGTCAAAAAAACTTTCATTCTGGCTCCTGTGAGGACGTCTTCTGGATGTCTAAGAATGACGTCTTTTAGACGTCTTCTGGACGACTTTTTGCTCGCTGGGAAGATACTCGGAATACAGAACAGAATAATGCAACTATATCTAATGAAGACAAACAATGAGAAAACACATAACTTAAATACACATACAAAACCAATCAATGCGATGAATAACAGGCGTGCTAATCAATCAAACAATAAATGACCACAGAAACTGATGAAAACCAAGGTAACTGAACATAACATAAACAACAACCACCCAAAATAATTGTAAATTATAAAACAGATTTAAAATGTATGATCAGTTGTGCCACATTCAAAGCTATATATATACATGTGACAAGACACCAGAGGAGCACTAAAGCTAAAAAACTATATTATAGAAAAATTATCAATTAATAAATGCTAATGTAGCATGTCATAACACATCACTCTAGACTTTACTGCTTAAAGCCAAGCAAACTTTAACCAAAGGCTAGTCCTTATGATACCCAAAATAGGAATACAGGCTCATTGGAAAAACGTTACTGTGGCATAATTTTTTCCAAACGCAAAACACGTACCAATACGTACATATCACTGCAGTTTCTAAAAGAAATGAACACTAGAGGCAATAAATCAGCAAGCACTTTTAATCGTTTTCACACACAATTATGATTACAGGGGCAGATTATGGATTAATAAAGAATATTTTCACGCGGCTCCTTCCACAATTGTGTTATGACCTCAAAACACTTTTTACCATAGTGCATGATTTGTAAACTAATATATTTTGGAGTTTGCATCACTTAACCAGCTCCATATGTTCGGCTTTTCTACATACCAAGCTTGCTCGGTAGCTTAGCTGGTACAGAATTGTACTTATGATGCGGAGAGCTCGGGTGCGAATCCCGTGAAAGACGAGTCATGATGAAAGAGTTTAAAAACAAGCTAAAATGGCATGGTTACAATTGGGTTTTTATGCCACATTTGCTTTTGTTAATATTATTGGTTAGGTTTAGGGTTTATTGTTGGCGTACGTTATTTTAAAACATGATGGAGCATTAATTTTTTAGCGCCACTCACCGGATATTTCAATTCAGAACTGCGGAGATGTAAAAACATTGCCATATTCACGTTCATCTGTTTCGGAAAAAAATAAACATGCTTTTAGCGCCACTGACTGGACACTTCACTTTAAAACTGTTGCGAAACGTGCACAACGCAACGTATTTTGCGTTTTTCAAAAAATTTGCCACAGGTAAGTTTTTGAAAAATAGATAGGCAACCCACACTCAAAAAAATAACTCTTTGAATGAACATAAAAAAATCATGGAAAGGATTTCCACATGATTAACTTGCTTTATTTCAGCATTATGCAATTCTGTTATTCCAATTTAATGTACTTATGTTGGGTCAACTTAATTTATTAAGGTTGATTCAACTTATTTACTATGGTTGGGCACAGCTTAATTTAATAGTGTCAGCCCAACTAATTTGCAATGTTTTGAACCAACTAATTTACTTAATTTGCATTCAACTTGATTAAATATAGTTGAATCCAACTTATTTTACAGTAGTACAATTACACTAGTTAATAAAGTTGATCCAATCTATGGAATTTAAGTTAGCCTAACAAAAGTGCTTAATGCTCAAAGAAAACCATTTAATCACATGGAAATCCTTTCCATGATTTAATTACATTAATTCAAAGAACAGCTTTTGAGTGTTCAAAATTAATTAATTAATTAATTTTGTTCACTTAAATTAAAACCACTTTGCGAAAGAGGTTTAATGCATGTATAGTGTATACTGAGTGCCCACAGCCCTAAGCTAAACACAGACGCCACTCTTCTGCATAATGGTAACCACAAAATTCAAAAACATTACAGAAAGTCCTCTATAAGTTTCTAACATAACTGAATATTAAACACTAACATTAACTAACAACATCTTTCCATTTACAGAAAAACACATAAAATAACACTTTAATCCCTAAATTTACCCTCCTAATGCAGTCCCTTGCCAAGCATGCTGCATGGGAACTACAGATCCACTGCCCAGTTAGTTGTCAACAAAAATGATTCATGTAGTTTTCACACAAATTAATTAAGTAAACTTCCGTTTTAAAGGGGTGGTAAAATGCCATTTTCACAAGATGTAAAATATATCTCTGATGTCCCCAGAGTGTGTGTGTGAAGTTTTAGCACAAAATACCCCACAGAAATTTTTATATAGCATGTTCAAGTTGTCACTTTTTGAGGGTTTGCAAAAACGCACCGTTTTGTGCCTGGCCCTTTAAATGCAAATGAGCTGCTGCAGAGGGCGGGGTTTCAAGAGCTCGTGTGTGTTAGCAGCTGCGATTACCTCATGCAGACACACTAAAATGACAGAAACTGTTCTGCCTTTAATGTTAAAACGGAGTCAGACAAAGATGGAGAGACTCAAGAAGAAGTGACAACATGTAGAATGCAACAGGATGTCTCTGAATGGTTAGTTGATGAATTTATGTTGCTGATGTGGAGTTAACTATCTTCAATTAGCATATTCTGTCATGGTAATCTATAAATCACTCGTATAGGAACTGTTGTGAGATGCACACAGAGTGACTTTCTATTGCATGTGAAAAGATGGATGCTAAAGTTTGAGCTGACTCACAAATGTACTCTTGTGGTGCGTTCACACCGGACGCGAATAGCGCGTCAAATTCGCGCCTGCCACGTCTAGTTATACGCTTGACCACTTTGTGTTAATTCGCGCGTCAAGAGCGAAATTGTCGCGCGTAAAAACAAAAGTTTGAAGCGAAATTTACGCGCGTCAGAGGCGAAATCCGGAGGCGAAAGTTTCGAAACCCGTTGGCGGCCATCTTTTTTAGATGTTTATCGAGCATTAGCATTAGCATTAATCGAGAGAGTTACAGCTCGTATATGCTCTGGAGAGCAGAAACAGCTGCGTAGGGTACATCGTCGCTGTACTCGGGTCCACCAGACCCTCCGGAGGGTTTCAGGAGTTTCACAATTTGCTCCAGGAGCTAGGTTTGGTGGACCTAACGGTGAGGATGCTGACGAGGACAGCGTAGGCCGTATAAGGCAGGGTTCACCAATCTCGGTCCTGGAGGGCCGCTGTCCTGCAGAGTTTAGCTCCAACCAGCTCCAACACACCTGTTTGAAAGTTTCTAGTATGCCTAGTGAGACCTTGATTAGCTGGTTCAGGTGTGTTTAATTGGGGTTGGAGCTAAACTCTGCAGGACAGCGGCCCTCCAGGACCGAGATTGGTGAACCCTGGTATAAGCCTCGGCCTCGAGTGTTCGCTGCCTGACGAGCCCGCACTGTACAGCCTGGCGCGAGGTTCACCCTCGCCCGCACCCACCTAATCTGTCATTTATTTTTGTTTTGATAATAAATGGATACAGCCTCCAAAAGTGAAACCTGTCCTGTGAATTATTATTATTTTTTATTTTTTTATACACTAAATTGTGTTTGTTGTCTTTACATTAGATTAATAATGTTTCATATAATCTAGAATAGATATGGAATAAATAGCATTCAATACAAAATGAGGATCTCTCATACACTGAAATCGAGTTTTTATGTGAAAGATTTGCTTTGTTGTGCATTTTAGTCATATTACAAAATAATTTATTGAGGCCAAACATAAAATAACATTATAAACTGTCCCTTCACCACGTGACAGCAGCAAGCAGGCTCCTGATTGGTTAGATTTTTCAACTCGGGCGGCAGACGCGAATTCGCGTCAAACGCGTGAATGCACAAAAAGCACTAATAAAATCATTTGCGCGTACCGCGCTTAACGCGCCAGACGCTCAATTCGCGCCATTCGCGCGAACTTGACGCGCGAATGAGGTGTATTCGCGTCTACCGCGCCGCGCTCTATGCCTCATTCACGCCGCAGGAATTTTTTACGCACGTAACGCGTCTTTGCATTGACTTAACATTGAAATCACTCGCGCCTGCTATTCGCGTCCGATGTGAACGCACCATTATACAACAACTTTTCCTCTTCTCAACATGGACTGCGTGTTCCCGGGGGCGGGGTTTATGTAAATTTTAGGGTTAGTGATGTCACTAACCCTGGAGGAATGTATTGCAGTCCCTTCCAGCGGTTTGTTGTAGTCCTTTTCTTTAAAAGCAAATATCTTCCTTTGCTTTGAACTTTGAGCGTTGTAACTTTGCAGATGTTGTTTATGCTCAAACAGCAACATTACACACTAACTAAAGTTAGAAAAGTGAAATCATACTCAACCACCCCTTTAAATATATTAGGTTGATTGAACACAATTAAATTAAGTTGTGACAAAATATTAAATAATAATCGTGTTACTTTAGCTTATTTTAATTCATTAAATTGAACAAGAGGCAAAAATTCTTTTTTTGAGTGCATGGTTTTCATGGATTGGTTCAAGTTAAACAAAGATCTCTGTCAACAACTGCTGTCAATGACCACAAAATACTATTTAAACTCAACCCTCAGTTTGAAGTAAAAATGAAAGAAAAAAAAATGTGGGTGACTCACATTTTAGTGTCCCTGTTACACATTTTACATGTAGCTACACATTACACATAATTACACACACAACCAACCCTAAACCAAACCCTAACCCTACCCAGCAAGCAATAGCCGTTAATTCACTGTTTAAGTTAACTATAGACCCGATATGATCCGGCTATGAGAAACCCACTTCCAGCCAAAATAACATTGAATTTGGATACATGTCATTTTTGCCAAAATAACTTGCGAGATATACTGTATGATATTCCATCATGTAAGCAAAGTCAACAGTGAGTAAGGTGTTTGGTTTCATTTCTTTGACATGACGTCTTCTAAACGCAAAATTTCTTGCTGGGTAATAATTATATAGTAAGTACATGTTGTGAATTAATATTACCCAGTAATTATTTGTGTAATTACACTGTAACATGGGCACCTTAAGATAAAGTGTAACTGAAATGTGTTTACATTAATGCACTTACATTATAGGGTTTTTGGGTAATAGAATAGGAATTAACAATAAAGATGTACAATTCATCACACTGTTTTGCAATAATTGCCATAACGTTAGCATGTTTGTGGAACAGCATGCATAATGTCACAGAAATATGTGTTCTGAGTGAGAACAGTGTCTGTGTGACAGCCCTGGTCTCGGTAAACACAAAAACAGTCAGGGGAGCTTGTGTTTTAAGCCAGTGTCTCTCCGTCATTATGGGCAGCATCCGAAAACATAGGCAGCTGACTTGTTGTCACAGGCAGTGACTTTGTAGGCAGCAGCGTATCAGAAGAAGGCAACTCACGAAACTGATTTCAGACAGAATTCTGAGGCAGCGTAATGATCTACGAGCTTTGGTGAGAACAAAGCTAATATTTAATTGCTACAATAGTAATTCCTCTCTAGAAATGTCATCAGAAGTGGAAACCGTTGGTCAAAGACGTACATTTACACAGAAACTGACCACCAAAAACAACTTTCAGACGCCATCTTTATTTTTTAGCTCAACTATCACAGAATGGAAAGCACAGTATTGTGGGATATCAAAGGCTGCCTTCAAAAATCGATCAGATGAAGGTCTCAGGAGACAGAAAGTGAAGCTAACATTGGATTCAGACAAGCCTTTGCCTTCCTACCTTGCAATGCATCCTCTGAATGCAGAATTTATGAGAACATTTTCGCTTTTCGAAGTCAGCACAATGGCAGAAGTTAGTAACCCTTACTACGGCTAATAATGTACAATCTGTGGAAAACAAAAGTAAAACATTTAAATAATGACGGTTCAAGCTTCAAAACAACATATCAGCATAAAAGTGTCATAAAAATAATCACTTGAGATGCACTACCATTCAATAAGTGTTGATTTTTAAAGAGTTTATTCTTTTTTTATTAAATAAATTATCAATATAATTCAGCAAGAGCACAAAAAAAGTGAGAGTAGGCCTTTATGATGTTACAAAAGGTTTATATTACAAATAAATGCTATTCTTTTGAATTTCTATTCATTAAAGAATCCAGAAATAATCTCAGTTTACATAAAATATATGAAGCAGCACGACTGTTTTCAAAATGAGGCTAGAGCCCATCGCAGACGGAGCGCTGAAGCCTGCCACGATCCCTTCGCCAGCAGTCAGGACTGAGCCAAGGGTCGCTCCAGAGCCAGAGCCTGACGGATCGCAGTGGGAGCACGTATGGCATACGAGAGCATGGAGGAAAGCCACCCCACATTGCCGCTGTTGAGGGTGAGCTGTAACTGGCCTCTGCAAATATTTATGATGATTTGGATATTTCATTGATTCACCCGTTCCCACTGGTCTAGCTCAGCTCAAAGTCTCCTGTGTCCCCGCTATAGTTAAAGGGTTAGTTCACCAAAAAATGAAAATTCTGTCAGTAATTACTCACTCTCATGTTGTTTCAACCCCGTAAGACTTTCGTTCATCTTCAGAACACAAATTAAGATATTTTTGATGAAATCTGAGAGCTGGCTCACTCCTTCATAAGCTTCTCTGTAATTGAAACTTGCCAGCCCAGAAAGTTAGTAAAGACAATGTTTAAAATAGTCCGAGTGACTACAGTGGCTCAACCTTAAGTTTATCAAGCGACGATAATACTTTTTGTGCGCAAAATAAACAAAAATAACGACTTTATTTTCTACTTATAAAGGTAAATATTTTTTATAAATTTTATATTACGCTATAAATTTTCTTCTGTGTGGGCCTCTGAGTGAGTTCACGTAGTGTAACAGCGCAGCGCTTCTGGGTTGTACGTCAGAACGTAGGCTCACTATTGGCTGACGCTGGTCATGTGTGTGATGCTGGCCAATAGTGAGCCTACGTTCTGACGTACAACCCAGAAGCGCTGCGCTGTTACTCTACGTGAACTCACTCAGAGGCCCAAAGGAAAATGTATAGTTGAATAAAGTTGTTATTTTATTTATTTTTTGTGCACAAAAAGTATTCTCTGCATTTTTTCAGTTCTTTGTTCAATCTTGTCTTTGTATTATGTGGTTGTTCTGCCAGAAAGACTCGGGAGGCAAAATAACGTAACAAGTATGCATTTATTAACAGCCCAGCCAGCAAGTATTATGATATTAAGTCCTTTGGCGGGACTTTAGAACACAATTGGATAGATGAGACGGTAATAAGTGAGGTAACAATTGAGTCTTCCCAGCAGAACTTGCGCTAAAGCTTTCATTTATGATTTATTCCTGGTAATCTCCTGCGTGTTCCCTTCTTAAATGTATTATTAAAGACTGTTTTTGTTCCTGCGTCTTGCAATTCATCACAGACACAACGTGACACCTAAACTTTTGAAAGCTAGTGTACTTCAATGCGTGCTTTTTGTCATTTTAGAGTTTGAAAGCCATTATCCTCATTCGCTTTAATTAAACTGAAAAATCTGATCAGGATATTCTTCATAAACATTTTAAGCTCAATGGAATAAAGACAGTTTGACAATGATTGACATCAGAGAGATAAAATAATGGCTAACTATCCCTTTAAAAAACAACAAATGTGCTGAGTTCTCAACTCAAGCCTCCTACATTTATGTATATGCATAATGTATTTCTATACATTTCTCATCTGTAATTCTTGGGGAAAATGATTATGCTGAAACTGAATATTTGGGCAAATGAAAGTAAAAAAACTGAGTCATCATTGTATGATATCTGCCTCTGAGGTGAACACTCAGAGGACCAGTGAGAGCTAGAGAGAGAGAGGTTTGAGGAAAGGGTGGAAAAGGATAGAGACAGCAAAACATAGATGGGAGTGAGCCGGGAGTGAGCCGGGAGTGAGCCGGGAGAGCGCTGGCCCTCAGGACACTTTCCCAGAACCTGATGAACCTTTCTAGCCATGAACAATGACTGCAGCAAGCGCTCATACTCCTGCCTGAAGCCCGCTCCAATTTATCTGATTAAAATCACCATTGAAATGCAAGAGAGCTGCGCTATTAATCTTCATTACGGGCAAATTCAAAGGAGAAAAGACACGCTTTTGACAGAGCTCTGAATAAACAGCCCTGTGACTCATCAGCACGAATGAAATACACTCACAAAGCCCCACAACAACTGAATAAAGAGAAATCTAGAGCTCGCAATTTCAGAGAAGATGCAGTGTTCAAAACATGCAATAGAACAAGACAGTTAATGAATGTATTCAACATGAGCATTAGCACAGCTGTTTATGTGTAGCTATGGTATTGGATATTGAACTGCCCTTGTGAAAAAGAAGTACATTTTAACATACTTATTATGGTTGATATAATACACCTTAAGAGAAAGCTTAAAGGTATAGCGGAGGATTTTCCCAAATTTTAGAAAATAACCGCCCTCTCCACTTTTTGAAAAAATGCACATGCGCAACACTCTACCTGCTCCCGAGAGGGAACGCCTATTAAACGTATGCACAAGTTAATCATAGCTTACATTAACTTTTACTAGCAGTGATTTTAAATGGATTTCTCCAAATAGCATGCCAAACTTTACCTGTCAAGTAGAAACTTCGCGACTGAGGCATCAGTGGGAAGCCCAACCTGTGTTTTGAGCGCACGCCATCGTGTGAATCGTGTGCACGAGCACGTACGACGGCCTTACGTAAACATATCACCAGAATGATTGACACTTAGGAGGACCAATAGTCTTGATGATCCACCCGGAAAAAGAAAATCCTCCGCTATACCTTTAAGCGCAAACTGAATGTAATGCTTTCTCTTAATTGCATGTCATTAACTATTAAATGAAAATTTAGTATAGTTTAAATGTATTAAATGCTGTAAACTAAACTTTTGAGTGTTTTTTGACCCACCTTAAATACATCTTGAAATATGGTTGAAGTTACTGCTGAATGAACTGACAAACATTTATGGAAAACTAAAAAATACTTTAATGTCATTTCAATTGAAAATTGTATGTCATGTATTTAAATATATTTATAATTACATATTGTAATGAAGTTGCAATTTAGTACATTTCAAATGAACTTTTAATGTGATATCTAACACACTACAGTTGAAACTGTAATCAAGTACTTTACATGTGCTTAAAGGAGCTGTATGTAAGAAATCTATTTCAATTAATCATAAAATGGCCCTGATGTGTCAATAGACATTAAGAAATCATGTTCATTTCAAATACTTATATCACTGACAACAGTAGTATGGCTAGGATATTGTCATTTAAAAAGTGGACTTGCAGCCCTCAACTGATGTTGATGTTGTCATTTTGTGTTTTGGCCTGACGCGCCTCCCTCCACCTATCTACCAATCACGAAGTCAGTAGTGTTTCGGGATCCGGGTTGCCAGCTCTGCTCTAACCTACCCTAACTCTAGTCGGATAAAAATGTCTAACGTTACTAAATCAAAAAGACCTCGTTATAATTCAGAAATTCGTCGTGACAAAGTCCGAAATAAAACCAGAATTTGTATTGGAGATGCTTTTGAAAGATGGAGACGGCTGAAAACGGAGAAGAATTTGAACACAGACGCCAACGTTGCTAATTTTCTCCTGGACAGGTAAGATTCATCTATGCTTGGCTAACTTGTACTTGTTGTCAATGGACATTTCATATATTCATGACAGTCGAACAAAGTTATGCATGTTCGTGCAAAGTAACGTAACATTAGCTCACATGGACGTATGCTGACATTAGCAATGCATTATAGGAGCCCGTTTCTCTGTCATTATGCTGAGACGCTGATGAAAACAACATTAGCACGCCCATTATGGCAATTTGAAACGTAATTGAGACAGAAGCCTAACTTTACCTCAGAAAAAATGATTCGTCATTCGTTCTTCACGTACAGTATATCGTGGACTAGTTACACATGCTGCAAGTTGACCTGTATGACCATTGAAGCAGCCTACGTTTCTGCTGAATCCTGCAGCTTATCTGGCAACCTCGAGTCAGGGGGTAGGGGGGAGGGGATACACCGCACTACAGTATTTTTAAAGTGATTGCAGTACCAGTTTTGGCCACAATCCTACATACGGTTCCTTTAAGTATGTCAGTCAACGCATCAAAATAAGTGCACTTCTTTAAAGCACGACAAAATATTATTAAAACATAATGATTTAAAATATACTTTAAAGTAAAACTTTACATGAAAGTGAAAGTGTACTCTCTTTAAATCAATATTCTATTCTCTGAAAGTATACGTTTTTTTTTTAAATATACAGACGAGGTAAACTACAAGTGCACATTCAATACAATTAAGCGCACTTTTTATTCACAAGGGTTTAGTATTAGCACACCATAAAGGTGAAAAATAAGGTGAAAACCACTTTTGATTGTGAAATATGTATATTGGAGGCCTATACATGTTGAAAGGGATCACTGACTTAGTAGTCTCTTAGCCAGTGTATTGTTTTCTGAACGAATGGCAAACATTAAGCAATAAGAGCACATTCAAATAAATGAATAAAATAATGTATTCAAAATAGTTGTAGTTTTTGTAGTTTAGGGTTTGAATCACCCAGTTCTTACAGTCCCCAAACACCAAGTGCCACAGCTGTCTTGCTGATTATTTGTAGATATATAAAAGTCCTGGTCAAGGGCGTCAAAGAATGTTATGAATAATGGGATTTTGCCTCCACAGCATATGAATAATATAATTTGTAATGTTACCATCTACTCCTGTGCCTCTAGAGATGTTTGTCACCAGATATTATGTTTCTGTGTGTATGTGCACATGCAGTCAGCATAATATGGTACACCTCTCTGCTCACCACAAGACCTTAGCTTATCAACATATTTGGTTTGAAACTACACTGGCAAAAAAAAATTAAAAAATGCTGCCATCAAACCAATTGTCACAACAGGGTCAGATGAAGACAAGAGAGGATGCAAATTCAGCCGTCAATATTTATTAAAGTGGACCTATTATGCAAAATTCACTTTTACATGGTGTTTCAACATAAAAATGTGTCAGCAGTGTGTGTGCACAACCACCCTATAATGGTAAAAATCCACCCACTCCTCTTTTTTTAATCCTCATACATCATAAGCAGTGTCTCAGAACAAGCCATTCTGTGTGATGTCACATGCTTATGCCCCGCCCACGACCGCTGACAGACTCCGCCCTATTAGCACAGATCCCCCCCTCACTGAGCTGAACATCCATGTTTATCTCCTCGCCAGAGCATTTAATAGCAGCATTCAAGTAAGAAATCTATTCTTTAGTGATGTAGTACTCGAGTCCGGTCTCGGACTCGAGTCCGGTCTCGAGACCGATTTCTGCTTTCTCGGACTTGACTCGGACTTGTTCTTACAAAGACTCGGTCTTGACTCGGACTCGACCCTTCAAAGACTCGGTCTTGACTCGGACTCGGCATAGGCGGTCTCGTCCCATCAATAGTCCACTAGAATACATACCACTAGAAAAATTTAATTGACTGTTCGCAAAGACCCGCCCCCCTTAGTTACTGTCGCTATGTCCGACAAGCTACACCGTTCTCACGCCACACCATGTTCTCACGCAGTGAAAAATACATCGCGGAGCAGAGAGGAGACTGACAACACGCTGACAGACAGGACAGACCAGGTTACTTTTCGGTTACTTTTGATATTAAACATATTAAACAAAGTCTCGCCTTTCAAATTTGGTCATTTTTTTAAAGAAATGTAAACAATAAATACCGTTTTGTGGCTCTTAAATGTGTAGTGACAGATCGCTGTAGAGCATCAGTTAAAGCTGCTCGTGAACCGATCATCTCTTCCTTCTAGTTAATTTATAGCCTCAAATAAACATGAACAAACATAAGAAGCAATGTTGTTTTAACCACGGAAAGGCGTCAGTACACTCCGTGTTTCAAGTTCAAATCCTCCCATGTTAACCAACGGACTCGGTCTCGACTCGGACTCGACCCTTCAAAGACTCGGTCTTGACTCGGACTCGACTGAATTTGAAAACCAACGGACTCGGTCTCGACTCGGACTCGACCCTTCAAAGACTCGGTCTTGACTCGGACTCGGCATAGGCGGTCTCGTCCCCATCACTACTATTCTTATTAAAGCTAACGTTACCAAAGTTATTAAATCAAGAGCAGTGAGTGATTTTCAGTTTTTCTTTTGTTGTTTGATTCATGTTAACAGCATAGCAGATACTGTATTCACTTTAATACACAGATCTATATACACATGCGATGTCTTTACTTGATGTTTACATTCACAGTATTTGACAGTTTAAGTGCAATAAGACGTGAAAGAGAAATTAGTTTAAAGGTGCAGTGTGTACATTTTAGCGGCATCTAGTGGTGAGGTTGCGAATTGCAACCAACAGAAGTTACGGTGGCCGACAGGAAGTGATGTCGCCATCTGAGACAGCAGAGAGTAGCCAGTTAAGCAATGCGGTTTCTTTACAAAGATATATGAAGAAATGATGTTTACTTAATTATTCAGTAAAACGATATGTTATTGCAAATATTATTGCTACGTGTTCATCATTGTGTCAGTGTTTTATTCGCTGATTTTAGCTAGTTTCTTTGCATGAAGAACAACATAGTGACGAAACGCGTTTGTCCGTTTAGGACTACTGAAACATGATGGTGCAAAATGTCTATTTCAATGTAAGGGGACCCGCTGTGTATGTAGATAGAAATGACTCATTCTAAGGTAATAAAAACATAACGGTTCATTATACACGGCCTTTATACACCACTGAAAACATAGTTATGTATATGATATTGCATTTCTGTCAACAGATTCTCCTAAATATTGCACAATGCACCTTTAATACTCACGGGACGTTCTGTCGTGCTTCAGATGTGTGTGCTCAGAAAACATGTTTAGACTGATATGGCTTTAAAACATGATGATGAAGAACTGCAATGTCACATGAGCGTTAGTGTGACCGTGATAGAGATGATAATCAAAACCAAACAGATGTTTTAGTTTTTGGCAGAGTTTCCGAGACACGAACGGTACAGGCTCCGCCCTCTTCTGGAAAGCACGGAACAGCAGCTCATTTGCATTTAAAGATATATGCATGAAAACAGCATGTTTTTCTTTCCATTTAAAGGTCCCGTTCTATGTGATCCCATGTTTCAAACTTTAGTTAGTGTGTAATGTTGTTGTTAGAGTATAAATAATATCTGTAAAATTATAAAGCTCAAAGTTCAATGCCAAGCGAGATATTTTATTTAACAGAAGTTGACTACAAAAAACGGCTGGATTGGACTACACCCCTCTACATCCTGCTTTAATGATGTCACTAGAACCGTAACCTCCGCCCACAGGAACACAGGCGTATTGATGGCGAAATGTCAACAGACGTGGTTGATGTTTATCTATAATCGGATACCGCAAAAGTTTAAATCGAAGTTGTTAGTTTGCTCTGTCCATTTCACCACGGACTGTTTTTCTAACCTGGGATAATATCAAGCAGACTTCTCTCAGCGTTTCATACTGACGAAGGGGACTATTTCAACTATATTCCAGCAAGCGGTAAGTAGTGATTTAATATGGAAGTAGCGATCACTCTTCACATCGTTCGTTTCTCTTAGTAGGATGAAAATAATCTTACTTAAACTGTGATTAATATACAGAAAGCGATCAAAGAACAATCCCTTTCCAATCGCCCAAGCTGTTAATCACACAGCGCGAGTTTATCTGGACACTTGCCAAAACTCGTTATGAAATCAATGACGCTGTTACACTGCACAACGAAGCTCTTACTGTATTTATATGCCTCATGTTTGCATTGGTGAAATCATTAGTGAGAGTGCAGAAACTGCGTTGCAATGATAAGATCTTTCACGCGATCAACAGGCTGTCATCTGCTCAGTGCTCATCACTGCAACCTTTTATGTGATGGGAATAGATCTAAATACTTAAAAAACTTCTCACGATTCGTTAATCCAGATAGCTGTAATAGTAAAAACGTATAATAGCTGTAATAGTAAAAGTTTTCCAGATAGTTCCACATGTAATGCCAGATATTTCATATGCAAGCATGTCAGCCAATCACAGCAGAGGGCGTTTACACTGAAGTCTCACAGCAGACATGCCCCTTCAAACAGAGTGTTCAAACCAGGGAATGAAATCAGGCTAGGAAATATGCCTTTTATTTCTAAATTATAACAATTTTTGATCTAAAAAACATACTAACATTATAAGGGCACCCCTGGAAACATTATAAAATAATAAAAATAATCCATGGAATGGGACCTTTAAAATTTAAAATTTAAAATATGTAGAAAGAAAAAAGGATCTAAACAATATGATAATATGACAATATGAACAATATGAATATGAATATGATTAAAAATAACAGGTGTAATGTTTTATTCAATACACATTAAATGCATTTCAAAGTAGAAAGTACTGTATTCATATAAAATGGCCTTTTTTCTTTTCTTTTTTTTTTCTTTTTTTTATCTGCCTTTGTCAAATTGTTTTATCTGAATGTTTATTATTTGTTTATTTGTTTATAATTTCCTAACATTCTGCTTTATTAACTATTTCTCTACACAGTAATCACATATGAATCACCCTGTATTTCACACATTTTATGTGCACACTTGAACTCTTTAGCTAACAATGTGCCATTGGCATCTGTGGTGCTCGGGTCACAGTTTAACAGAAATCAGAGGCGAGCTGCTCTTAAAATAGGGCCTTACAATGCAGCGTTCGCTCCGGGGGCTTAACCTGAATCTATCAATGCAAACAAGCCTGGTCTTTCAACGGAAGAAAAGCACTTCTGGCCACTGTGGAGCCCAGACAACTGACAAACTGCATGCCAGGCTGTGCCCTGCAGTCTGCGCCAGCCGGCATCGTGACTTAGGTAAGGAGCCATTGGTGTATCTGTCCAGATCAATAGAGCTAATTTCCTGTTTGGAGACACCTTTGCCAATTTATAAGATAGCACTAATCTATGTTTAGTGTGTGCCTGTATAAGAAAACAGGAAAAGTCTGGAAAATGTGATGCAAGGCATTTATTTTCTGTGTTGGGGACATAAATAATGCCTCATATCAGGTTCATGACAGATGTGCTATTGGTTTTCTAAGCAATCCGACTGATGGGCCGTCACGTCAGCAACCAAACATCCCTTGTTAAAAAAAAGTGTGCATAATTATACTGAATGTGCACTACTAGTGTACACTGTAAAAAACGGTAATAGATTGTTAATTGTTTAACAGAAAGTTTCCGTACTATATACGGTGAATAACTGTGATAGATCTAACCGTACATTTAATGTAATTTTACAGTAAAATACAGTTAAATTTAGTTTTAGGAAGTGAAAAAGAACAAGTCATTGTATAATTTACAGTGAAAACCCGTAAATTGACATTCCCACAATTCCCTGGGTGACACTTCACATTTGATGTATTTTTGTTGATATAACTATGTTGTTTCGATCAATCCGCTCCGATGCATCTCGAACAAGCCTTCCATCAACAATGGCGGTCGTTGCGTTACTATTGATGCTCATGGCTTTGCGAGCATCAGCATCCAAACACGGCGAATCCAGCACGTTTGTGCAGCTCGCCGTAACTTGCATTGACGGAGATTACAATCGAGCTGCTATTAGCTACTATTTAAAAAATGTCGGTCACAAGTTTCTGTTCGTCTTGTTGGTCATGTGCGCCTATAGGCAGGTCCACAACGTGCACACACTTTATCCCATAGATGATCTGCTTTTACCTAGCGGATGAGCAGATCCGTTTCCGCGTTAGAGAAGCGTTCAGTTTTTCCACTTGCAAATTCCGCCATGTAAATAGTGAATCCACCATGGCGCGAGCGCAACTGACTTTTAAAGGGAATGGGAGATGAGACTCTGATTGGTTTATTGCACGTTACGCCCAAAACAGACACATTACTCATTAAGAGAATAGGGACGACCCTTTTAGACCATGCGCCGGTGTGCTATTGGATTGAATGCGTTCACTCGATAACGTCCACTATGGTTTCGGACACCACTACAAATGGCTGATTCCCTCAAATAGTGCCCTATTTAAGAGTATAGAGGGCGATTTCGGACACTGCCCTGGTGTATTGGAGGGCTGATGGGGAACAGGTGAGTGCAGGTGAGGGACAGGAGGGATGCTGGGAAATGTAGTTTCTGACTAGATGACTGGACTGGTGAAGGTGGGCAGATTGAGAGCATATGTGACAGTTATTTGATATTACATTAAAGTTAATCTATTTTAAATGTACAAATTAATTATAGCAAATGTGTGTAAAACATGTGCATGTAAAACACATGGCATACATGCTTCAATAGAAATTACATTAAAGTATATTTTTAGTTTAATGCTTTTCAGTACATTCCGCAATAACTTTAACCATATTACCAAAGACAATAGAAATAATTATGAAATATAAAGATGTAAGCACAATAAAGTTAAGCTAATTGCATTGAATGTACATTAAAGCTATACTACATTTGAATTTAATTGTAAATAACATGCAATTAAGTGTCTGAAAACATCAAATTCAGTTCATAAATAAGTACATTATGTAACATGAATACTCTTTTAAAACTTTTAAGACTTTTTTCATTATGCATTTGTCCTTTCTATGACCACTAGAAAACAAAGGTAACACTTTATTTTACAGTGCCCTTGTTACATGTTACATGTACTTACCATAGTGATAACAGTAAATTATGCATACTTACATGCAATTAACCCTCAACCAAATCCTAATCCTACCCTAACCCTAACCCTATAGTAAGTACATGTAGTTAATTAATGTTACTCAGTGCTTAAATGTATAATTACACTGTAACAATGACACCTTAAAATAAAGTGTAGCCAAAACAAATGAGGAACATTTTATAGACAGGTCCTAGAGCTTAATGATAAACATGCTTTGAATGTTTAAAAATATGAAAAAAGCACATTTTGTAACACACATATCTAGAGAGATTTGTTAAACATGTCAAAACTTCAATGTTCCAGAGCCATTAAGCAAGAGAACAATGCATAATTTGAATGCATAATTCATATTATTGGTTTATTTATGAGGCTACTGGTCATTTTACGAGAGCAAAAATATGTAGCAATTACCTCCTGAGTTCAGAATGCTTTTGTGTACTGGCCATTTGGCAATAAGAGCTGCTGGAATTAAATTGTGTTCGAGTTGTCTCATGTAATCATAATCAAACCTGGTGGGGCGTTAAAGTGAGAAAACTGTAAATGGCAATTGTATGATTTGCTCATGTAAAAATAGTTGCATATACAAGTGGATGCTGAAGGGAGAGAAGTGCAACTCTCTTACAAAACGTACTCGGTTACCTAATGTAACCTCGGTTCTCTCTAGAAGAGGGAACAAGTATTGCGTAAGTTGCTTACGCTACGGGTAAAGTCATCTTTTCTCGAGATATGAAGCCAAAAAATTATCCTTAATTTTTGTATTTATTGTCAACGCAGTGCAGCAGCTAGCAGACCTAGAGCGGCTGTCTAGCGCGCTCATTGGCTGCCGTGCGGCAACTGCAGCAGCCAACCACTGAGCCCCGCGTGACGTCACAGCCAATGAGGGCGTGCGCACCCTCACGCGTCAGAGCCCGCCAGAATGGGCGTGGCTTTAGGGTATATAAGGAAGGGCTCGGGGGCTGCTACCCTGGTTTTCATCGACTGAAGCGAAATCAGCTCGAGGCGCAAGCACGGCAGGTTACGCAATACTCGTTCCCTCTTCTAGAGAGAACCGAGGTTACATTAGGTAACCGAGTACGTTCTCTTACAAGAGGTTCTCTCGTATTGCGTAAGTTGCTTACGCTACGGGAATCCCTTGTCAACGCGTGCGCCGAGCATCCACTACATGAGTCCCAGGGGAAACCTGGGGAACATAAATTAGTGGGAATCAGGTGGCCAGCAACGCAGGCCAACACATGTACATAAGCACACCGTAGGGGAATACAGAGTGGCGCTGCCGGTCTATATTAAGAACATCAACCCTTAGTGCAGCTCAACCAGGAGAGCTAGGTCACGTGAGAGTAGACTGCGCACAAACACTGTGGGCAGAGCATACACACCGTTAGACTGATAAAAATTTTGCCTGCAAGGCGAGAACTTCCAGGTTGTAAAACCTAACAAATGTAGAGTGGGAGGCCCAGCCTGCCGTCATACAAATGTCATGAATAGAAATCCCGCTGAACCAAGTCCATGAAGAGGCCATGCCTCTAGTGGAATGAGCCATGATGCCCAGAGGGCACTGCAGGTGTTTAGACGCATAAGCTGCTGCGATAGCGTCCACTATCCATCTGGACAGGCTATGTTTCGAGGCGGCGAGACCCTTGGTGCGCCCACCAAACGAAACAAAGAGCTGCTCCGAGCGCCTGAAGGCGGCGGAGCGCGTAATGTAAACTCTCAGCGCCCTGACAGGGCATAGGAGGTTAACATCGCCCTCGCTACCGGATGCTGGCAGAGCCGATAGAGAGATGACCTGCGCTCTGAAGGGAGTGCCAATCACCTTGGGGACATAACCATGTCTTGGTTTGAGGATGACTTTAGAGTCATTTGGTCCAAACTCGTGACACGCAGCGCTAACAGACAGCGCGTGTAAATCCCCCACACGTTTGACTGATGACAGGGCTATCAGAAAAACGGTTTTAAGCGACAGGTATTTTAGATCCACAGAGTCTAATGGTTCAAAGGGATACGTTTTCAGGGCCTCTAGGACCAAAGAAAGATCCCAAATAGGAACCGATGGGGGCCGCGTGGGGTTCATCCTCCTGGCTCCTCTGAGGAAGCGGATGATGAGCTCGTTCCTTCCTATTGACTGGCTGCGCGTTGGCACTGCGAACGCTGCAATAGCCCCCCTACCGCGCTCTTGGTGCTTGGATACGGCGGCTCGCTGACAGCGATGGCTAGTCATTTTACACACGATGTCCCGGTTGCTTTGGACGGGGAACATTTTGTGGCAAATCCACGCGAGCAACGCCGGGGGTAAAGTGTTTGTCACTAAGTGTGAGCGCTCGTGAGTGGGCACAGGACTTACATTTATAACATGACCGGTGAGAGGTAACTTTGGCCGTGTGACAGAGCGGGCAGTGAGTAGGTGTGGGCACGGGTTCGTGGGCACATTTCCTACTTTTAATACTCGAGCGGCATTTGCCAGCTTTATGAGAGTGGGCTCTGTGAGAGACATCGTGCTTGTGTGTAGGGGTGAACACTGAGACGTGGGCACATTGAGCCGGATAACCAGACATTACACTCTTTATGAGATTTCTCTGGGTCGCCGTAAAAACGGCGGTTGTGTGCAGGCGAATGGGTAGTTTTAACGGCTCGTTGGCTGCCGAATACACTTCTGCAGTAGCCTTGCTTAAGGGGACTGACAAAGCGGGGTATTTTGACGGTGGTCCGGTCGCAGCGGGACTTAACCGTCTCTTCCTCCTTGCGGCCGCTAGGAGGACTTCGCGTGCTCGGGCTTCAGCACAATCTTGGGCCGGGGTCCCCGCGGGGGAGGCGGTCTGTGACGGCTGGCTGAGCACGATCTAGGGCGGCCTCCCTGTCGTCGCTGCGAAGACGGAGGCTGGGCTGGACGCTGGTTAGAGCTTCGCGCAGGAGGCTGATCTCAAGAGTGGCCTGCAGCAGAGCTCTAGCGTCGAGGCAGGAAAAGGTTCATGGCCTGCATGGTCTTTTGCACCTCCGAGAAGCGGTCAACGATCCCGATCCCGATTCCCTCATATCGGCGAGCGTCAACCAGAGGTGCCTCTCTGTGACGGTGAGCGACGTCATGCTCCAATCGCCTGGGCCGCAGATTTAGTAGCGCGGAGGGAGAGATCCGTTGCGCTTCTCAAATCTGTAATGGCGGCCTGGTCCAGGCCCTTCTCATCTATCTCGCGGAGGAGATCGGCCTGGAGGATCTGCAGGACTGCCATAGAATGTAGGCCGGACGCAGCCTGTCCGGCGGCAGAGAAAGCGCGGCCGACAAGAGCTGATGTTGTCCTGCACGCTTTGGCCGGGAGTGCAGCCTTTGAGCGCCATCCCGCAGAGGGCGGACAAAGGTGCGCTGCTACCGCCTCCTCCACTGGGGGGATAGTGCGTTCCACGATTTAGAAAGCTCCGCGTGGAGCTCCGGCAGGAAGGGTGCAGATCTGGATGCAGGCGCTTGGTGGCGGCGATGAAGAAAGCAGCCGTCGAGTCTGTTAGGCGCGGGCTCCTTAGGCGGCGACCACTCAAGGCCAAGCTGGTCAACGGCCTTTGAAAGGAGGCGCATTAGTTCCGCATCCACGCCGGAGCGCGTCCAGCCGGATTCCTGGACAGAAGAGGAGGCAGAATGGTGCGAACCGGACCATTCCTCGCTGTCTGAGGCCAGGATAGAGCAGCTGTCACCAGCGGCATCTCCTTCCGCTTCGTCCCCTGAGGAGGCGGCAGTGAGGGCCGAAGCCGGCAGCTGCGCGTCCAGAAGGGGGGGCGGAGAAGGAGAGAGAGAGGCTCGAGGGCAGGGTTCCGGCGAGCTCTTGACTGCTGCCACAGACTCCGGTGGTCTCTGGGAGCGGCGCTTCTTCCTGCGCGGTCCAGCAGTGATGGGCGGAGTGACAGCTTTGGCGTCGAACACTTCAAGTTGAGCCCGCAGGGTCGACATTGAAAGCTCTTCGCAGTGGATGCAGCCTCCCGACAAGAGAGCGAGGGCTGCATGATCTCGACCCAGGCAGAGAGCGCCGATCACGTCGCGGTCTCCGGCGATGAGTGGGGCTCGGCATTTGTGGTACTATACTGTCTGTTAAAAAAATATGGCCAGTAAGATTTTATGTTGTTTTATTTTATAATTTAAGAAATTAATAATCCAGAAAGAATGTCTTAAATTTAGTGGCAGTAAAGACTTTTTAATTGTTACAAAATGATTATATTTCAAATAAATGCTGTTCTTTGAACTTTCATCAAAGAATCCTGAAAAAATAGGTTTTTCACAAAAATATGAAGCATCACAACGGTTTCTTGATCAACAAATCAGCATTTTATAATGATTTCTGAAGGACCATGTGACACTGAAGACTGAAGTAATGATGCTGAAAATTCAGCTTTGATCACAGGAATACATTACAGTTTAAAATATATTATAATAGAAAACAGTTATTGTAAATTGTAATAATCTTTCATTATATTACTGTTAATTACTGCATGTTTGATCAAGTAAATGCAGCACAAGACACGTTTTTTTCAAAAACATTACTATCCCCAAACTTTTGAATTGTAGTGTATGCTGTCAGTTACCACAGAAATTATTTTCACTGTTCTCTATGACTATAACTGCATGGTGTTTTTGTTGTTGTTGTTGTTGTTGTTGATTTTTACAATAAGAGGGATGAGTCCAAATGTAGGTCTATTGTCTGTGGTAATTGACAGCACACTCTAGAGCTTTAAATTAAAAGCATATTATCAGAGCAAAACATTCTGTTATTGTCAGCGTTATTGTTGCAGCAAATGATGAGTGGCCGTATACTTTCTTTAACAATAAATCAAAATAAACACTCAGGATAACAGGAGAATATAAACATTCAGTGGGGTCCAAAATTCTGAGACATTGATAATATGAGGGTTTTTTGTTTCCCATTCAAAGCTGAAAATAAAACCAGAAGTTGGACATAAGACATAAAATCATTTTCAGTAAATCAGTTCAGTTCATTAAACAAGGTAGGGGTATTGAGGCAAGCTGTGGATAAATTCAGCAGGATGTCGGCCCTTCAGGAACAGGTTTGGAGACTCCTGGTCTGGATGCATCATATATAGTCTTTTCATCATATAGTCAGAGTCACCACTGTCCTTGTGTTTCCACAAAACTCTCAAGGTAACTTTACACTCTCTTCTTCCTATTTCCTGGATACAGCCCTTTCACATAAACAATCTTCCCTGTCGGCTCTCATTTGGTTATGTGTCTCTTGTGCCATTTTCTTCGACCTTTCCTTGGGTGCTTTGTGCTTCTGTGCACATTGTAATTACAATGAGGCAGACAATCCCTGTGAAAGACCAGTCATGATATACGACACATTAGCCAGCTGCTGATGAGTCATGTTTCTCTGCCGTTATGAAGAGCAACAAGGGCTTTCCTTGATGGATTGGTGGTGTAATTACATTTAGCACAATGTAAGAGTTGACTGTCCATGCTTAAATGATTTTGTCATAGTAATAACTGTTGTATTCACAGAAATGTTAAATATATCATTTTTTTCTCAATATACAGCACTGAACTCATATTCAGCCAAGATGGCTCCCTAAATAGTGGTATTAGTGGTGCAATTGTGTGTACTGTGTTCTTGTATTATTATTATTTTCTTCTGTGAAATTAATATGAGATCTAGAGCAAGGGCACACTAATATGAATTGTGGCAGCTTCCATTAAATTAGATAATTAGATTTTTTACCAAAGGAACCTTTTCATAGTTCCTGTAACTATTGGTGGAAGTACCCGCTTTTTGGCATATTCGCACTTTAGGAACTGGGAATGATTTTAGTTCTAGGAACTCCTTTTGGGGAACTAAATTAGCTCCTACTTCAGAGTAGGGTCTAACCCAGCACAATAAGATCTACCAGTGACGTAAGTGTACGTTGATTGGCCGAACGCATGCGAAACACTGGCACCAGGCATTTTTAAAAAGTGTAAACACAGTTTATAGCCTATATATTTACTCCACAAACATGGATAACAACAATATCCATGTTCGTGGAGTAAATATAGGAGTAAATAAATAGGTCCTCGAGGGAGTTTCACCGAATATAAAGTAAAGATACTTGAGAAATTTACTAAAGTAACAAAGTAAAAATACTTCTTTAATGCTACCACTGGAATTAGGTCCTTTATACACTACATGCCATTGTATGAACTGTAAATCTATCCCTCAAAGTCTCCTTTTAAACAGAGTTAAATTAAAATAGGCTGTGTGTTTTGTTTTTTGTTTTTTGTTGTTGTTGTTGTTTTTTTGGATAGAACTGAAATTGAGTGGTCATCTTAAAACATTGATGAGAGACCATTTAGATATTTTAGATCTTGTAAGAAATAGTGGTATGAAATGTAGTTGAGTGTCGTCAGCATTGTCAAGTTAAAAAGAGCTGTGCAATTTAATGATCAATTCAGGCAATAGGTTGTTAATGGAGAAAATTAAGGATCCAAGCACTGAACCCTGTGGTACCCCAAGGGGGAACAGGATGACTCTTTGAGACTGACTTGGCTGGAAGCGTTGTCCAGTTAAGATACAAAACCAAGAAAGCATTGACCTGCATATGCCCTTCAGAGTGGAAAGACTGACTGACTGTTTGAAGGCTGACTAATAGAAGTTGAGTAAATTGTTGACAAAATTGGTAAAACTAATGTTTGTCCGAATCCAGGTGTGATCTTTATGCCTTTATCATGAGCTAAGTTGAAAGTAGAGTGGTATTACCACCAATGGTCTCTACAATCAACTTAGCTCATGATGCTTTTAGGAAACGCAGCCCTGGGCATTGGATCTGTAGTTCCCAGCATGCTTTGCAAGGGACTGCATTAGGAGAGTAAATTTAGGGATTAAAGGGTTAGTTCACCCAAAAATGAAAATTCTGTCAGTAATTACTCACCCTCATGTTGTTCCAACCCCGTAAGACCTTCGTTCATCTTCAGAACACAAATTAAGATATTTTTGATGAAATCTGAGAGCTGTCTCACTCCTCCATAGGCTTCTATGTGACTGAAACTTGCTGGCCCAGAAAAGTTATTAAAGAGATCGTTAATATAGTCCAAATGACTACAGTGGCTCATTCTTAAGTATATCAAGCGACGAGAATACTTTTTGTGCACAAAAAAAAACAAAAATAACGACTTTATTCCACTATTCATTTCCGTCTCTCTGGGCCTCGAGTTGGTTCACGTAGTGTTTTTGCGCAGCGCGTCTGTGTTACACGGCACCACGTAGGCTCACTATGGGCTGACGCTGGTCATGTGTGTGATGCGTGTGAAGTACAACACTGACGCGCTGCGCAAAAACACTACGTGAACCAACTCGAGGCCCAGATAGAAGAAAATGAATAGTGGAATAAAGTCGTTATTTTTGTTGTTTTTTGCACACAAAAAGTATTCTCGTCGCTTGATATACTTAAGATTGAGTCACTGTAGTCACTTGGACTATATTAACGATCTCTTTAATAACTTTTCTGGGCCAGCAAGTTTCAGTCACATAGAAGCCTATGGAGTAGTGAGACAGCTCTCAGATTTCATCAAAAATATCTTAATTTGTGTTCCAAAGATGAACGAAGGTCTTACGGGGTTGGAACAACATGAGGGTGAGTAATTACTGACAGAATTTTCATTTTTTGGTGAACTAACCCTTTAAGTGTTATTTGATGTGTTTTTTCAGCAAAGGGAAAGATGTTGGTAGTTTATGTTAATGTTTAATGTTCAGTTATATTGAACATTTAGAGGAATGTCTGTTATTGAATGATGTGGTTACCATTATGCTGAAGAGTAGCACTTGTGCTTAGGCTGTGGGAACTCAATATACAGTGCTAATGTCAGTACTGACACATGTTTACTTAGTGGTTCCTTAAGTTCATTTAGTTGACCCAACTAAACTGTTTTATTTTGAATAAATTCAGTTAAGTTATGCGTTAAAAAATTATTCAATTAAATTAAGTAAGGGAGGGTAATGAATTCATTTTTTGAGTGTATTTACATTAAGATGGAAGAGGACTTTCATATATATATATATATATATATATATATATATAATAAAAAAAGATTATATCAAACTTAAGACATTTTACCTTGCTGGAGAAATCAGGTTATATCTCTACTGACAGTTATGCTTCAGTAAAACCTTGCTGAAAAAACTTACGAATGATGTTGTGTTGGTATTTATGGCTCAGATGATTGGTTCTTAAAAACGAAGTGCCCATGAAGAACAGATGGCAGCTTCCAGGTCGCTTACCCAGGTCTGTGTGCGACAGCTGCTATTGAGATGAATGAGGATGCTTTCAGATAGCTCTCTCTCTCTCTCTCTCTCTCTCTCTCTCTCTCTCTCTCTCTCTCTCTCTCTCTCTCTCTCTGTTATTCATGTGCAAGCTATGGTAACATAAACCATAGACCTACAGTATCAATATGATTTTGCTATTCAGATTAGGTTTTTTGTTTTCATTTTTTTTTTTTTTTTTTTTTTTTTTTTTTTTTTGAGTGGGAAAAGCTCATTTTTGTGCGAGCTAATGACTTTGTATTCATAACGCTCAAGTCAGCTTGATTAATAGCTTTCATGTGTGTTGCTTGATGTGTTTCAGGACACTGCAATATCCTAATCATTTTTGTCATGGCTATTATACAGTCATTCGTCTCATTATATTATATGAAAACATGATGAAAAAGTAGAGCAAGATAACAAAGTGTCAAAATCAAACTCAAAATTCTTACTGGATGAGCTGCGTTCAAAGTGTGAAAAAAGCTGATAAACACTGTGACAACACATTCTATAGGGATCGTTCACATAAACATTTTCATCACTTATTCCAAAACTGCATAACAATCTTTCTTCTGCAGAACACAAAAGAAGTCAAATTTGACAAATTTAAATCCTAAAATATTGATGTTGATTAAAAAAGATCATGGACATGTTATCTCATTACTGCACATTAAACACTGATTCTTTACTGATTCCATAATATGATAAAATGCTCACATGAAGCAAAACCACACCTTCCAAATTAATATGATAAATAAGCAAGAGGAAAAAAAAAAACATCATACTTCATATACATAACAATTTTATTTTAGCAAAATAATTAAATAAATAATAATAATAATAATAATAATAAAACACTTGTTTTGCAAAAAAAATTAAAAAAAAATAAATTATAGACACAAAACACGATACATTATATACGTGCAGTAACCGAGAGAATGTGAGCCAGTCAACCAAATTACAAATGATTTACGACAACACTAAGATTTCATCTGGTCTTTATTGCAAGGCTCACATCCTTTTATGTCCTATCATTATTTATTCATTCAAGGGTTTATAATTTATTGCTTTTCACTTCTCTGGATAAAATGCACTGAGTTTTTTGTTTTTTGTTTTTTGTTTTGCATGTTTTGCATTGCAGTCACCTTGCTAACATCATCATTTGATAGTAGAAGTAAACCATTATTGATTTATAACAACCTTTTGTCCCAGAATTGAACATGTCATCCTCATTTAGGCCTAGCAGTGTATATATATATATATATATATATATATATATATATATATATATATATATTGCAGACACTGCTAGCCCTAAATGAGGATGGCATGACATATCTTGTTTCAAACTTATTCCAAATTGCAGTAATAAAACCTTTTCTTCAGAGATCTTGAGAATAATGCACACAGTAAATTTTTCCACAGGCTTGCGATGTATGCCTATAGCAAATAACTGGCACCACCGTTTCTAATGTATGGCCCTCCAACCCCCCACACTCAATAAGGCCCCAGCTGTGGCGAGCGGCCAGGTAATTCACGTCTTATCATCTGCCCTTCAAATGAATGTCATGTGAATGAGAGGGCCAGGAGGTCAGAACCACTGGATGGTTATTCAAGCACAGGATTGCTGTCTAGCACCATGAAGAATCGCTGCTTTCAAACTCGGCTGGGTTTATGCTGTTGATGCACAAGATGATAGAAAAATGGAGTGAGAACCATAATAAGATAATGTTGTCTATTGTAAACATTTTGTAGTACATACAAACTGAAAAGATCCATGTGAACATCAATGATCTTGTTAAATCAAGCACCGTTTATACAGTGATTTATACAGTTTCACTCATCAGGGAAAAAAACAATGCTAAATGTTAATATAATGAAATGCAACTAACGTTAGAATCATTTAAAATTTAAGCGATTATTAACCAAACAGAATAATTTAGCATATTGTGATTATTTGCTCAGTAATTTCAATGGGTTTTATTCACTAACTGTGCACATACAATATTTGAGCATGCAATATGAACATTTTTACAAATTAATCATGATCCATCAATAACTTTCATACTAAAATGTATTATACGTTTATGAAAAACCAGACCAGGCTCATTGAAAAAACATGCTTGTGGCGACATTTCTGGAAAATGATATTACGTTGCTTCTTGCATGTTTCGTGACACATTCTAAGTGAAATGTCCAGTGAGTGCTCTATCGCATTTGAAAATAACACACCATCTACACTAAACCCGACCCTAAACATAACTGGTAGTGTTAACAAAAGTAAATGTGAGATTTGAAATTTGCTTCTACAAGACTTTGAGCTCTTTCATTAGGACTTGTACCTGATCGTATCTCAAGTGCAGTGCTGTGCCAGGTGAGCTATCGAGCAAGTTTACTGAGTCAGAAAAGCTGAACATGTAGAGCTGGTTATATGATGCAAATGTCAAAATGTATTATGTTTTAAGCTAATTTTAGCTGAGAGTGACAAATGGCTATTTAGGGAAAGGTTGTACAGAAAGCCATTATTTGGAGATGTCTTGGGCATGTTTTATGTAAATAAATAACCTCAAGCATGCAATTGCTCATTTAAAAAACTCCAAATTCATTATTATTAAAGCAAAGTTTAGAACAAATTCATGTGTGAATGCACATCTTGTGAATTAGACAGACATTTTTCATGAGAAGTTCTCCTGTGTCTATGAATAATCCATGCAAATATTAGTGAACGAGACACGATATTTAATTCTGAAGACATTTTTTTTTTTTTACCTTTTGAACAATAAACAGCTTGCTTATGTTGGGCCCAAAATGTGGGCTTGTCACACAAATGTAAAAATCAGTTAATAATTTGGATGGGGAAAAAATATCAAAATCTTTTAACATTTTAGGGCATCATTGATATTATGACCACAGCTAAAGCATTGACAAATAACATTTTAGTAAACACATCATAATCATCACTGACTTGTGAGTGTTGAGTAGATCATATATATATATATATATATATATATATATATATATATATATATATATATATATATATGTTGGTGTCTTTAGCCTTTAGTGGCATTCACTTGATTTGAAAATTGGATATTATTATTCATCCACTATTTGCAATGTGACCCAAAGCAAGAAGGCATACATTACATGAAAGCATTTTTGCATTTTTTGCACTTTCCGTCAGTGAAATTAAGGCATTTTCAAGAAGGACATCAAGGCCTTCAGAACAAAATCAAAGAGGACCCAATAAATAATTGTGAAGTTGGCCTCTACACATACACAGTTTCACTCTGAGTGCACTCCATATTGATTAGATGAGATACTGACTATTCAGAGCTCTAGACAAGTTTACAATTGTCAGTGCCTTATTTTTAATAGGCTGCAGAATATAACCCATCTATTTGAGCATATGATAGGGTGATATCAACCCAGTGATCTAATACTGACAAATCATTTAGTCACACATGCACATGACTAATATGGAGCTGCGAGATATCAGTGAAGTACTTTTACATTTATGAAAAAAGTGGGTTGTTTTGCACATTCAAAATTCCCTGACACAATCTAAAGCGTTTTACTGTATGTTGTAGCTTGTTTATTTTTTTTATTTTTTTTTTATAATTCATGTTCATAACACAACAAGGTTTAGGGGTTTTGAAAACCCTTCTGTATAAGAAGTTGTTATGTGTGGGTGCAAGCAAGCACAATGAAGACACTGGAGTTCCAAAAATCTTTATTAATTGTTTTCCCACCAGCGTTTTTTTAAATAGTTGCCAGCCACTGCCAGCGTTTTCGACCATTTTCACAAAAATGTCATGGCCCCCAGAATATTTTGTTGTATAAATATCTGAACATGCAATTTATCAAAAGAAAGAACAGACCCTCTGGTTCAGTAACATTAGGCAGTTTGGATTTATATGCTGTTTAATGTTAATGATCATGTTATTTTTACCTATGCATATGATATCACTTGTTTCCACATCTTCTTTGCATGTGTTTTGATCAGGAGATTCAGTTCTCTTTCAGAAGATGTGTCCCCTACCATATACCACCTAAAACACGGATACCCGGAAAATTCCGTGTTTTGTCAGGGAAGCATTTTCTCATAAATAATGGAAAATTCCATTTTTGGCAGGAAAAAGTTAATAAATAAAACGTTCAGGAGATCAGATAACTTGGAGAATAACGCAAGCCACATTTACATAAATTAGAACTGAAAGAACAACTGAAACACAGGTATAAATACAAAGGTAGAACAAAGGCATCTAAACTAGACACAGGTGAAACTAATGGGTAACATTGCCTTTTTTAATTGTATTGTATTTCATTGTTTTTACTTAAATATTGTTATTGTCTTGTTGATGATGTATGGTGACCTTGAGTGTCAAGAAAGGCGCCTATACATAAAATGCATAATAAAAATAATAATAACTATAGAAACGAGGACATAATCAGTAACAAAGGAAACCGAAAAAACAGGAGGAGAAACATGGACAAATGGAAACAGAACATAACCCTGACATTACACCACCCCCTTACACCGTAAACAACAGAGCAACAGTGCAACAGTACAACAGTGGAGGGAGGGCGGGGGTCTTGAAGGTGGATGTGGCCGGGCTGGCGATGGAGAAGACCCTGGTGGAGCCAGCAGAGTAAGACCCCACGGAGGAGCTGATGGAGGAGCCAGGGTGGACGGTCCGGGCAGATCCGACTGATGGAGGTGGAGCCGGAAGAAGTAGAGACCCAGGTGGAGCCGAGAGTGACACCACAGGGCAACAATCACTGGACCGGAAGTCCAAGGCTGAGTTGTTGGCTCGCGGGACCGAGGAAAAGACAAGGGCATGGAAGACAGGGGTGACACCAGAGGGAGCGAGGGCATAGGCGGATGCAAAACCGGAGGGAGGGAGCAGCCAGATGGAGCTGAAGGGATGGAGGGCAGAGGCGCAGCTGGAGGCCTCATCTGCCCGGTGGAGGTCAAGGGATGATGGACCGTGGAGGAGCCGAGGGAGCGTAGAGCCAAGGAAGAGCCGATGGGCTGACAGGCTGAGGTCAGATCATGGGCCTGGAGGCCCGAGGTGAAGCCTGGGGATCCATCTCACAAGGCCGAGCTGGTGGTGGTGAAGCCTGTGGCAGAGCTGGAGGGAGGGTGGAGACGAGGAGCTGAGCGGCATCAGCGGAGGTAGTGGATCCAGGGAACTAGACAGAGCTAGTGGAGGGAACGGGACCAACATGGGAAGGAAGGACTCCAGATGGGACTGTGTAATCAATATAGCTGGGCGGGACCATCAGTGTATTGCGGAGTAGGAGAGAGTTCAATGTTGGGAACTAGGGTGGGACCTGGATCCGTAGACAGTCATGAAAGTAGCGCTCTCTTTAAGAACACTTAATTGGCCTTTTATTACTTTAATATTATCTGCTAGTATTTTGTAATATACTTTGAAGTACACTTGTCAGCAAACAGAAGAATGCAACACAAAGGTAACTTCCACAAAGGTTGTTTGTTGCAGGTAAGAGTGGATGAGTTAAGTGAAAAGCAGCAAACACTGAGCAGTGAATAACAGTTCCTATCTTTGTAGGTGCAGACAGATGCATACTGAATGGCTAGAGACTGAAGATGACTGAAGAGGATTGAAGATGGGATTGTACTGGTAAGTATCACAGGTATGTAGTAGTGTTGTCAAAATTACCGACTTCGGTACCAAGTCGGTACTAAAATTTAAAAAATGTGACGATACCAGCTCTTACCTCTAGCATTTTGAGCGCTGTTGAACGAATTCTTAAACAACTCTGATTGGCTCAACATATTCAGTATGTCTCTGAATAGCCATTGTGTTCACGCGCTCAACATATATGTATGTGATTGGCTACAATGATCATCATTTCAAAAACATGTTGTCTTCACCGAGCGCGTACATAGATACACACGGGAGCGTTTGAAAGCAGGCGTCTATCAGCGGATCCCAAATATATCCACTGATAGAAGCCTGTTTTAAGACGCTCCCGTGTACCGAAAATTTCAGTAAGTATACTTGTCGGTACTTTTGACAACACTAGTAGGTAGTCAGGTGAGTAGTTCGATATGGAACAACAAGACCAGACAATGGTGAAATGAGAAGTGACTGTTAATAGTGAGTCCATGATGAGTTGGTGCAGGTGTTGCTGATCAGAATTTGAGTGATTGTGATCGAGTGAGTGGAGAGGAGAGGTCTGATGCTGAGGATGTGACAGACTCTGTGACAACTACAAGTGCAAATTCAATACAATTAAGTACACGTTCATAAGGTAAATGAGAAATTTAATAGTGATAATACCTTAGATAAGCCCTAAAATAAGCCCTAAACCACAACAGGATAAATTCAACTATATGCTAAATATTTTTGTAATTTCCATTTCACGTTGCTATTTATAGCTATTCAAACACTTTACATTTTATCCATACCTCTAAATCTCAAGGTCACATCATAAAAAACATCTTATGAATATTCATGACAGCATGTGATTGAAGAAGTGTACTTAGACAAGAGATCTATTCTGAGCTGTGAGAACGAGGAAGGGGGAGGTGAATTCCTCCTCAAGGCAAGACAACCAGGGCATTCAAACAGCTGAAGGCCAAAGCCTGGGAAACTTCGGCAGCAGAAGCCTCCTGTCTTTGATGAGCTGCTCCATGTACACAATATGTGAAAAGGATTTATTAGGTAGAGGAAGAGCTGTAAAGGAAATGGGTAGAAACACGAAATAGAATCTCAGTGGATAATTTGGGAAGTTAATCACATTGATCAAGTGTAGCACAGAAATCAATGTTAATTATCTCATTGTGTCTTGGGACATGTGATAGTGGGGGAAGAAGTAAACATATTTTGCTTTCAGCTTTAAAAAAAAGTCAACCGCTACCCAATGATAGGATATTAACTTAAACCAGCAATCACAAAAACAAGTCGATTTAATTTTAAATCGACTGTATGGTTCATCCTCTCCGGTCAAATTTGAAGCTAACAATAACAACAACAACAACAACAACAACAACAACAACAGAAAATCAATTAAATGAGTCATGATGGATAAAAATTTACTTTTTAAAGAAGTGATTTGCCAAAAAATATATATATATTTAAATCAAACTATATATTTCCATTGAGATGTCAATTGTTTCAAGTGTTTCTGCTGTAATTTCTAAACTGACATTCAGACATTTTCCAGTGAGACACTGACCAACACTTTATCTGCAGATGACTTGTAACCATCAATTTCTGGATGCCTGATAGCCTGTCCTCATTCAGACCATAGGTCAGGATATAAATGGCCTTGATAGAAACACACATTACATGTCTTTGTAGCCTGAAACAATATCATCCAAGTGGGTATTGCAGAGCCTTCAGAAAGGAGCTTGTGTGGGCAGGATTTCAACCCTCCACAGTTAGCGTGACCCCATCACCCTGAACCACCCAACACTGGCAGAGCTGTCAGAGGTGCCATCCCCATACAGCACTTCAACAAAAGACCACTGGTACACCAAATAAGTCTTCATTTCTTGTCACATTGCTTGAAAGGAAGAACATTTCAAAATAAGCCTTATTAGAGCATTGGACTGTGTGGGACCAGCACCAGGGTCAGAACAGACACCTCCCTATCCCATCCATCATGGGTCTCTTCTTTTGCCTAGATTGTGGAGAAGGTGGCCTTCCATCTATGTCTATTATCAATAATGTAGCACAGCTCACACAGAAGTCACTTTCAGTACAAATCTTTCAACCTTATGCAAAAAAGTTGTGTTTGTTCTTAGTTTCGTTTTCATGGACTTTTGGTTTGTATTCATTAGTCACATGTGTTCCTTTGTTTGAGTTTCCCGCCACTCATCAGTTGCATGGACACTAATCCAAAACAAAACTTGTTTGAGTTAATGAATATGTTGCTACTACCTTATGTTGTTTGCCTGTTGGATTATTATTAAACTCTGCATTTAAACTTTATCCTGATCTTCATCTGTCTGTCTGCAACCTTGCAAACACACATTTTCATGAAAACTGATATTATGTTAATATACTGAACATAATAGTTTTTTTTAGATTTATAATATTACTGATAACCACCTTAAAGTGCCCCTATTATGCTATTTTAAAGGTTCCTAATTTTATTTTGGAGGTCTCCTACAATGTGTTTACATGCAACCAAGGTAAAAAAAAAAAAAAAAAAACTCTAATTTTCTCATAATATACATTGCAGCATCACTTCTTTTCTTACAGTGTCTGAAACGTTTCCAGTCTCTTAAACCCTGCCTTTCTGGTAGACTACTCTGCTCTGATTGGTCAGATGACCCAGTCTGTTGTGATTGGTCTACTCTGCTCTGATTGGTCAGATGGTCCAGTCTGTTGTGACTGGTCTACTCTGCTCTGATTGGTCAGATGGCCCAGTGTGTTGTGATTGGTCTACTCTGCTCTGATTGGTCAGATGGCCCAGTCTGTTGTGATTGGTCTGCTCTGCTCTGATTGGTCAGATGACCCAGTCTGTTGTGATTGGTCTACTCTGCTCTGATTGGTCAGATGGCCCAGTCTGTTGTGATTGGTCTACTCTGCTCTGATTGGTCAGATGGTCCAGTCTGTTGTGACTGGTCTACTCTGCTCTGATTGGTCAGATGGCCCAGTCTGTTGTGATTGGTCTACTCTGCTCTGATTGGTCAGATGGCCCAGTCTGTTGTGATTGGTCTGCTCTGCTCTGATTGGTCAGATGGCCCAGTCTGTTGTGATTGGTCTACTCTGCTCTGATTGGTCAGATGGCCCAGTCTGTTGTGATTGGTCTACTCTGCTCTGATTGGTCAGATGACCCAGTCTGTTGTGATTGGTCTACTCTGCTCTGATTGGTCAGATGGCCCAGTCTGTTGTGATTGGTCTACTCTGCTCTGATTGGTCAGATGGTCCAGTCTGTTGTGACTGGTCTACTCTGCTCTGATTGGTCAGATGGCCCAGTCTGTTGTGATTGGTCTACTCTGCTCTGATTGGTCAGATGGCCCAGTCTGTTGTGATTGGTCTGCTCTGCTCTGATTGGTCAGATGGCCCAGTCTGTTGTGATTGGTCTACTCTGCTCTGATTGGTCAGATGGCCCAGTCTGTTGTGATTGGTCTACTCTGCTCTGATTGGTCAGATGACCCAGTCTGTTGTGATTGGTCTACTCTGCTCTGATTGGTCAGATGGCCCAGTCTGTTGTGATTGGTGTACTCTGCTCTGATTGGTAAGATGGCCCAGTCTGTTGTGATTGGTCTACTCTGCTCTGATTGGTCAGATGGCCCAGTCTGTTGTGATTGGTCTACTCTGCTCTGATTGGTCAGATGGCCCAGTCTGTTGTGATTGGTCATAAATACTAATAAATAGAACGTGCACACAGTGAAATACACACAATACAATACACCATCATGGTAACACAAGACACAAAAAAAGTAATAAAAATTTAACAACATAAGATGTAACATAAAACCTGCATGTACATAACTGATAAAAAAAAAAATTTATTTCAATGAAAAAACATTCAAAGTTAATTGTCACATAGGGAATTCTGGGAATGTCAATTTATGGCTTTTCACTGTAAATTATTAGATTACTTTTTCAAGATCTAGATCTATTACAGGTTTCCCATGTATATAGTAAGGGAAGTTAGGGAACTATAATTTTTGTAACATTAATTTTTTTTCAGTCAATATTGGAAGACCTACTCAAAAGCCATTAAATACAGATATTCATCATATGTTATATTGTTTCTTTTAGAAAGGGGAAAGCTTTGACATCTTTATTGATCATCGTTCTGATAAAATTATTGACTAGCCAACAGTCGGGCACAACCTTCAACGATCAACACCAATGTAGACAACAGTACAGCCGACTGTAAGTCAATCCCCCACAGCCTCATTTTCATTTGTGTCAAATCTAATATGTCACCTACCCTGACTAACGTTCAGTGAATTTTGATATTGACGTGATACAAGCATCTTGCATAATTCATATTGGACTGCAAGGTTCAAAGTTCAAAGCAATTAAGTCAGTTTAATAATTATCTAGTCGCATTCATTAAAATGGATAGGGGGAATTCTTGCAAAACACTTATAGACTCTTACATGGGATTCACCAATCGGAATGATTTTATTTAGATTGAAACACAATTGTCCATGTAAACGTGGCTATTGTTGTCACATGACCTCAATTTTATATTTAATCAAATTTTGTGTAAAATGTAATCATATTTGGCTGTCTGTTCAAAAAATGTCACAAGTAAGAGATATTAAAGCTCCTGGCTGATATTACTTTTGTTTTATTTGTCACACTGGATATGTGAGATAAGGTCAAGCACATTGCATTGTGGGACCTTATCTGTGGGACATTACACATAGTGTGCTCTGCATATTTTGGCAAATGTAGAAGGGTATTCCATGCATTGAAAAATCACACACTGTGCACAATATACATATCCTGCAGAAATAGTATTGTGGTAGGGTGCTGTTTGATTGTTTGCAGTCGGTCTGTGCGTCTGAAGGCATGCGGCATGAAGCAAAGCTCAAACACACACACACACACACACACACACACACACACACATACTCCTTTATTTAATGGCAATTCCTACACTGCATTTTCCCATCTTTGTCACCATAGCAACGGAATCTAGCGGGCTGACATTCCCGTCTCCAGGGGCCTGGCCTTGTTCTCCAGTTCACATGCAACACAGCTGTTTCATCCCTCAACAAAGCAATTAACACACAGGGTCAAAACAGAATCTCTCCTCCAAATATCAGCCCGCGGTCAGTCTGACGGAATGTACTGCTCTCTGTCGTAAACGATCTGATCCCACTGGTATCTTGGAGACTGAGGGGGTAACGCTGTAAATGAGATTAAGGAAATCAGAAATATGATAAAACGATCACATTATCTTAAGCAACAGAAAGGCCATGATGCTTGCTTCTTACACATCTGTTTTGCAGTTTGTCACAAATGTCTTCATATTATAGAAAATCAATACATAATCTCCTGTATTACGTTGATAATAAAGTTATTACTTTCCAATCAAGCACCAGTCAATCTTTTTCATGTTGTAGACTTCTTTTTCTGAACCATCTGGCTGAACAGACAACTCTCTCATTTCTCAACCAAAAAAAAACCTTCAGGACAGCTATTAAGTATATCCAGCCCGTTCTCATCCCAAGGCGTCATATACTGACGCTTTTGACATTTCGTCTACATCGAACGCACATGGCACCCTTTAGCGTCAATATGAGACGCAGATAGATATGGGCCAGAAGGCGCCTCCTAGCGGTCTAACCCTAACCCTACACAAGACCTAAACCTACCCATAACCAAACAAAGCTCTGTGCGTGTCATATTGACGCTAAAGGGTGCCATGTGCGTTTGATGTAGACGAAATGTCAAAAGCGTCAGTATATGACGCCCTAGGATGAGAATGCGTTGGTATATCATAATGTAGAACTAATCTTAAAGAAGTGGGTCAGTAGCTTCAAAAGTGATGACACAGCAAATAATGAAGGAAAGTAGAAATGTAAATGTAAAATCATTTTTAAATACGTTTCCCAAACACTTCCGCCTTCTGCCATTGGTCAGCCAATCAGATCAGCCAATCAGCCTCGCCCCAAACTCATGACATTGGTTGGGCCAATGTTGCTGTGTTTGACTGGGATGTGTGCATAACTCATTGCTCATTCATTCATCTACAAGAGATATTAACTAGCTAATCACAACAGTTTACCAAAACCGTATTAACTATACCATTAAGGATAGAGATTGTACTGCATATTAGCTTGGTTATTTTGAGAGCTGCAGGCTTGACTTTTTCTTGACCCAAGAAATTATAAAAATGTGTTCTCATCTCGTGCAGAAGTACAGTCAAATGTTGCATGTGTAAATGCATTAGAGGATAATACATGAGTCCGTAAGTTTCATGCTGACATGTTGAAATACTCTTCAGGTTTTAATGCTTTATTTAACACCACAACAGACATAACAACTGGAATACTATACGGATAAATTTGATTTGGGTGGGATGCAGTGGTGTAAAGCGTCGGATGCAGTGGTGTAAAGCGCCGGATGCAGTGGTGTAAAGCGCCGGATGCAGTGGTGTAAAGCGTGGGATGCAGTGGTGTAAAGCGTGGGATGCAGTGGTATAAAGCGTGGGATACAGTGGTGTAAAGTGTGGGATGCAGTGGTGTAAAGCGTGGGATGCAGTGGTGTAAAGCGTGGGATGCAGTGGTGTAAAGTGTGGAATGCCGTGGTGTAAAGCATGGGATGCAGTGGTGTAAAGCATTGGATGCAGTGGTGTGAAGCGTGGGATGCAGTGGTGTAAAGCGTGGGATGCAGTGGTGTATGGGATGCAGTGGTGTAAAGCGTGGGATGCAGTGGTGTAAAGCGTGGGATACAGTGGTGTAAAGTGTGGGATGCAGTGGTGTAAAGCGTGGGATGCAGTGGTGTAAAGCGTGGGATACAGTGGTGTAAAGTGTGGGATGCAGTGGTGTAAAGCGTGGTATGCAGTGGTGTAAAGTGTGGGATGCCGTGGTGTAAAGCGTGGGATGCAGTGGTGTAAAGTGTGGGATGCAGAGGTGTAAAGCATGTGATGCAGTGGTGTAAAGTGTGGGATGCAGTGGTGTAAAGCATCGGATGCAGTGGTGTAAAGCGTGGGATGCAGTGGTGTAAAGTGTGGGATGCCGTGGTGTAAAGCATGGGATGCAGTGGTGTAAAGTGTGGGATGCAGAGGTGTAAAGCGTGGGATGCAGTGGTGTAAAGCGTGGGATACAGTGGTGTAAAGTGTGGGATGCAGTGGTGTAAAGTGTGGGATGCAGTAGTGTGAAGGATGGAATGCAGTGGTGTAAAGTGTGGGATGCAGTGGTGTAAAGCGTGGGATGCAGTGGTGTAAAGCGTGGGATGCAGTGGTGTAAAGCATGGGATGTAGTGGTGTAAAGCATTGGATGCAGTGGTGTGAAGCGTGGGATGCAGTGGTGTAAAGCGTGGGATGCAGTGGTGTAAAGCATGGGATGTAGTGGTGTAAAGCATTGGATGCAGTGGTGTGAAGCGTGGGATGCAGTAGTGTAAAGCGTGGGATGCAGTGGTGTAAAGCGTGGGATGCAGTGGTGTAAAGCGTGGGATGCAGTTGTGTGAAGTGTGGGATGCAGAGGTGTAAAGCATGGGATGCAGTGGTGTAAAGTGTGGGATGCAGTGGTGTAAAGCATCGGATGCAGTGGTGTAAAGTGTGGGATGCAGTAGTGTGAAGGGTGGAATGCAGTGGTGTAAAGTGTGGGATGCAGTGGTGTAAAGCGTGGGATGCAGTGGTGTGAAGGGTGGAATGCAGTGGCGTAAAGTGTGGGATGCAGTGGTGTGAAGGGTGGAATGCAGTGGTGTAAAGTGTGGGATGCAGTGGTGTAAAGTGTGGGATGCAGTGGTGTAAAGCGTGGGATGCAGTGGTGTAAAGTGTGGGATGCAGTGGTGTGAAGGGTGGAATGCAGTGGTGTAAAGTGTGGGATACAGTGGTGTGAAGTGTGGGTGCAGTGGTGTAAAGCGTGGGATGCAGTGGTGTAAAGCGTGGGATGCAGTGGTGTAAAGTGTGGGATGCAGTGGTGTAAAGTGTGGGATGCAGTGGTGTGAAGGGTGGAATGCAGTGGTGTAAAGTGTGGAATGCAGTGGTGTAAAGCGTGGGATGCAGTGGTGTAAAGCGTGGGATGCAGTGGTGTAAAGCTTGTTGATGCAGTGGTGTAAAGCGTGTGATGCAGTGGTGTAAAGTGTGGGATGCAGAGGTGTAAAACGTGGGATGCAGTGGTCTAAAGAGTGAGATGCAGTGGTGTAAAGTGTGGGATGAAGTGGTGTGAAGCGTGGGATGCAGTGTAAAGTGTGGGATGCAGTGGTGTAAAGTGTGGGATGCAGTGGTGTAAAGTGTGGGATGCAGTGGTGTAAAGCACACCTCACTGGACTCTAGAGCAGTGGAGACGTGTTCTCTGGAGTGACAAATCACGCTTGTCTGTCTGAGAATCCGATGGACGAGTCTGGGTTTGGCGGTTGCCAGTAGAACGGTACTTGCCTGACTCCATTGTGCCAAGTGTAAAGTTTGGTGGAGGGGTGATTATGGTGCGGGGTAGTTTATTAGGGGATGGGCTTGGCCCCTTAGTTCCAGTGAAAGGAACTCTTAATGCTTTAGCATACCAAGACATTTTGGACAATTTCATGCTCCCAACTTTGTGGGAACAGTTTGGGGATGTTCCTGTTCCAACATGACTGCGCACCAGTGCACAAAGCAAGGTCCATAAAGACCTGGATGAGCGAGTTTGGTGTGGATGAACTTGATTGGCTTGTACAGAGTCCTGACCTCAACCCGATAGAACACCTTTGGGTGAATTAGAGCGGAGACTGTGAGCCAGACCTTCTCCTCCAACATCAGTGCCTGACCTCACAAATGTGCTTCAAGAAGAATGGTCAAAAATTCCCATAAACACACTCCTAAACCTTGTGGAAAGCCTTCCCAGAAAAGGGTGGGCCAACTCCATATTAAACCCTATGGATCAGGAATGGGATGTCATTAAAGTTGATTTGATTTGATTGATTTGATTTTTTAATGACCACACAGCCAAGCTGGTGGAATTTGTTTTCAGTACAGCTCTTTGGTACAGGTTCCAGCATTACATTAAACAAACAATAAACATATAAAATAAAATAACATACATATACATACAGACAAACACATAGATACATAATAATACATAAGGGGTCATGCTTAATCCACAGTCCTCAGCCTTCAGAGTGCAAAATGTTTATAGCAATTGGGATGAAACTGTTTTTGAAGCGAGTTGTTCTGGAGGCGATTGTCCTGTAACGCCTCCCAGAGGGCAGTAGCTGGAAGGCGTAGTGTGCAGGGTGGGTGATATCAGAAATTATCTTGTGGGCTCTGCGTAGTGTCCGTTTGTGGTATAGTGATTCAAGGGATGGTAGGGGTGAACCAATGACTTTGGATGCTCTGTTGATGATGCGCTGTAATTTCTTCCGGGAAAGTGTGTCAAGACTGCCAAACCAAACTGTGATGGATGTGGTGAGGATGCTTTCAACGATGGCCGTGTAGAAGCGGAGCAGGAGATGAAACCTTACTCTGAACTTCTTGAGCTGTCGGAGATGGAAAAGTCTTTGCTGGGCTTTTTTTGTAGATATGATCTGTGTTGATTTTCCATTTGAGGTTGTTGCTGATATGGGTCCCAAGGAATTTGTATGTATCAGTGATAGAGATGGGTTCACCTTCAATGAGCACAGGAGTTTTGGGGGATGGCTGATGTCTTAGGTCGACGATGAGTTCTTTTGTTTTTGATGTATTGAGTAGGAGATCATGGTCTGTACACCAGGTCACTGCTTGGTTGATCTGTGCACGGTATTCGGTTTCTTGATTGTTGGTAATGAATCCTATGATGGTTGCATCGTCTGCATATTTGTATAGGCTGACAGAACTATGGTGTGATGTGAGCTGGTTTGTGTAGAGAGAGAATAGCCAGGGTGAGAGAACACAACCTTGGGGTGCGCCTGTACTGAGGAACAGAGGGGAGGATGTATAATTGTTAATCTTTACCTTCTGTTGCCTGTTCCAGAGAAAACTGTGAATCCAGTGACAGATGCATGGGTCGATATTCATGTCCAGTAATATATTAAATAGTTTGACCGGGTTTATTGTATTGAATGCAGAACTGAAATCCATAAACAGGATGCGGGCATATGTATTTGCGGACTCAAGGTGATTCAGTATGTGATGAATTGCTAAGTTGACGGTGTCCTCAACTGACCTGTTGGCTCTGTATGCAAATTGGAATGGGTATTGTTGCTGATATGGGTGGTAACGGTTTTTAGGTGATTGAGTATGATGCGCTCAAATGATTTCATGACTGCTGATGTCAAGGCAATAGGCCTGTAATCATTGAGGCAGGAGATGGTCTTCTTGGTCTTGGGAACCGGGATGATAATGGCTTCTTTGAAGCACTTGGGTACTAAGTTTTGACAGAGGGAGGTAATGAAAATATCGGTGAAGACCCCGGCCAGTTCTGCAGCGCAGTGGTGGAGAACGGTGGGGCTGATGTTGTCAGGGCCGGGGGCTTTATTCCTCTTAAGTCCCCTGAAGGTGCTCCTCACCTCCTCCTCGTAAATGGTAAAGGGGGGGGGAGGGGGTCAGGGGGAGATGGTGGTTTAGCCGGTACCTGCTCAAACCTCCCATAAAAGAAGTTGAGTGTATCAGAAAGCTGATTATCGCCGTCAGGTATGGGGGTGGGTTTCTGTTTGTAATTTGTCATGTTTTGAAGTTTTTTCCAGATAAAACGTGTATCATTAGTGGCGATTTGTTCTTCTAGTTTAGTAGCATAGTTGGATTTGGCTCTTCTTATTGCAGATCTCAGTTTGTATTTGGAAGACATATATTGTTCTTTGTTTCCTGATAGATGAGCTGCATTTTTCTCCTTTCTTAACTGTTTAATGTCCTTGTTAAACCACGGTTTGTTGTTATTGTAGTATTTGAATTTTTTGATTGGTATGCACAGGTCCACACAGTAATTGACATATGACGTAATTGCGTCGGTGACGTCATGGAGATCGCCTGCAGCATGGAAAACTTCCCAGTCTGTGCACGCGAAACAACCACAACGTTTTTCGATGGTCTCAGGGGACCAGCACCGGACAAATTTTGATGGTGACTTGGAGGATTTAACTTTTTGTCTGTATTGTGGAATTAGCAGCAGCATTGCATGGTCGGACCTACCCAGCGGAGCCCTCGGGAAAGCACGGTAAGCCTCTTTGATGGTAATATAGCAGTGGTCCAGCGTGTTGGTCCCTCTGCTGGGGCAGGCTACCTGCTGATGGTAGCCAGGGAGTTCAGACGACAGATTAGTCTGGTTAAAGTCCCCGAGGACAATGACTGCTGCGTCCGAGTGTATATTTTCCACTGAGGAGACGTAGTTGGCTAACTCGGCTATGGTGGTGATAGCGTTAGCCTCAGGTGGAATGTACACACAGATCATGATTACTGACGTGAACTCCCGTTGGAGAAATGATGGTCTGCATTTGACAGTGAGGTATTCCAGGTGAGGTGAGCATACATGGGTGAGTTCTGTAGAATTTGTACACCAACGTTCATTGATCATTATGCAAATACCACCACCTTTAGACTTGTGCGATAGTTTGGGTGATCTATCGGCACGGTGTAATGTGAAACCTGAAAGTGTTACCGCTTGGTCAGGTACTGATTGATCCAGCCAGGTCTCTGTCAGGCAGATGGCAGAGCAGTCACTGTAGTCTTTGTTGGTTTGTAACATAAGTTGGAGTTCATCCATTTTGTGCCGGAGGGATCTAACGTTTGACAGCAAAAGGGCTGGGAGCGGTGGCCGGTGAGGGCGTCTCCTGAACCTAGCAAAGGTTCCTGAGCGACGGCCTTTTTTGGTCGGCAGCCATGGTGTTGAGTGGCTTGATATGTTTAATTCCTGTAATTTCTCCAGCAAGGATGTAGATGGACCCAGATCACTGTGAGAAGTGTATCTGAGGTTTAGGAGCTCCGATCGAGTGTACTGGATTAAGCATGACACTTCACAAACAAGTAACGCAGATATTAAAATGACAAACAGGAACACTGCTTGTACTGTGGCAAGCCTCACGGCGGCCATCTTGGAAAAAGTTCATGTGCATGTAAGGGCAGACGTCCCAAAACTTTTGGCAATATAGTGTAGGTCTATCCAGCCTATATATCGTGGACACAAATTAAGAATTAATTTCCCAGATTTAGCAGCACGTACTACACAGTGTTCTGCCTGAAGCGACAGGAACAGGAACTTGTACAGGAACTTTATCTAACTTTATTACATGGCTTGGTTGAATTCTAATGTAGAATGTGGTCTGTTAATTCTTGATAACAGACCGCTGCTAAGTATAACACACCGTTGCCATAAAAAAACAGAGCGTTGCTATGGACGCAGCATTCTAACCGTAGAGACGGAACGGACTATTTTCTTTAGCAGAAGCAATACAATCGTTTTTAAATAAATAAACTCCTTTTTAAATCAATATTTTGTGTCAAATTATTGATTTATTTGGTAGGTAGCCATGTATTAAGCGGAATAATGTAGAGCGAGGCGGTTGTTATAGCGAATACAACCCCTTCAGGCTGATTCAAGCTCTGCTTCGCGTCGTGGTCCCGATCAGCCTGTCGGAGTTGTTTTCGCTATAACAACCGCCTCGCTCTACATTATCCCTTACTTATTCGTATTAAATTCAACAAAAATTCTACATTATCCAATCGATCGTTACTGAAATCGCTATGGTTATCACTTAATATTTCTGTAGTACGGCCAAACAGCGTAGTAGATCATTCATAAACTCGTATATAAAGGAATGAGCATGCTCACTGCTCATGCCTCAAGCGTCTACGTCAATAAGAATGCTGTATTATAAACCAATTATATTGGGTGTCGCCCCGCCTTAATGTGTCGCCCCTCTCCAATCGTCCAGGCAGACTGCACTCTGGAGTTACTCAACCTAACTGGGTCAAGCTCCAACCATTCTGCTCTGCAGTGAGCACCACTTTGTCCCCAATATACTTCAAGCAGAATCGAGGAACAAACTGTTGTGACGTCCTTTCAAACAAAATCAGGCAAGCAACACAGCTTAACAAGGCCTTGTGGTGAACAAAATCTTACATCACACTGGCTGAATTATTAAAACATGGTGATTGACAAATGCCTCTCTGAACCTGCATATACCTGAGCACATGTATCAGTCTGCATATCAAACCTGATCTCTAAAGTGATTTGTAGTTGTCTAATGTATGTCAGCCCACCAAAACATGTGATATACCTATTTTTTTCAATGGCCGAACTGTTGTTGTTGCTTATAGTAGGATAAGGGGTCTTTCCTAAGAAACTATATAAGGAAAAAAGCTTGCACACTTTGTAGATCCAACAATTTGTTTCAGCATCCTATAATGTGGGATGCAGTAGTTCATATTTTGCATACAATTTAGTATTATACTATTTATGCAAATTAGGCCACAGCAATAGTTTGAAGAAAGTATGACTGTCTAGTATCTTGTTTTGAACACAATAAACTGGGATAATGAACAGTAAAACATTAGTTGGACTCAAAAGGTCAGTGAATTACATGCTGTGAATTATTCAGCTATGCATTCATTTATATTTAATCGCACCAATAAAATAAATAAAAATTTGAGATGAAGGGCATTAAAGGTGGCATTCGTTCCATGCCGGTGAAAAGATTGCTCTGTTTACGTGCGCAAATGCAATCAAAACAATAAAATGCGAGGTTGAAGAAAATGATTCAGCATGAGAAATTGATTGCACGTAGCGCTTGTTTTTCTGTGCATGCATGCACTCAGAATGACTGACTGATCTGGCCTGCTGGAGTGTGTGAATCTGGAAAGAAATGAATGCGACAGTTGGCCCATGATGCATCACACGTTACGAAATCACACACACTGTCTGTTTTAGGCTGTAAAACTCCTGAGATGCGCAAACATAACTCATTAAACTTAATGTCTTACATTGCTTTTTACTGTGAAGCACATGATTTTCTTTATAACACTGAGCTTTGAATGTAACCCAAGGATGCCCAATCCTGTTCCTGGAGATCTACCTTCCTGCAGACTTCAGCTCCAGCCCTGATCAAACACAACTGAACCAGTTAAGATCTTCAGGAGCACTGGATAATAAGACATATGTGTTGGATCAGGGTTGGATCTGAACTCTGCAGGTAAGTAGATCTCCAGGTAGATCTGATGTAAGCAATTGCAATTACAACCAACTAGTTGTGACACACATTGTGATCATAATACATTTAGCTGGGTTTAGATCGAGTTAAATTTCAAGTTAATTTGCATCAAGCAGTAACTACTGTATGTGAGAAGCCACTATCACCAACAAATGGATGCTATTACAGTAGACTCAAGTTTGCGGTTCAATGCCTGTAATTTGTATAGAAATACTGCCCTCTGCTGTTGTATCATTGAGATTACAAAAAAAAAAAAAATAAAAAAAATAAAAAAAAATAAAACAGGAATGATATTTCTGTAGACCTGGGTTTTGATCTCTATATAGTGGCAGAAGACAAGAAGCTACTATACCTCACATATAATGTTTAACTGAATCCCAAATGTAAGGCTGAATCCCAAATCAAAAGAATTAAAAAAGGGTAAAATACACAAAATAACATTTTGCTTAAAGAAAATTAAGCTATTTTAGGACATAATTGACAGTATTAATTTTAGGCCAAAAAGATGTTGTGCATTGTGACATTATTTTAAACTAATTAAAAAATGTATTTAAAAAAATATAAAAAATGTTGTAAATGATTTAATTTGGTATGTACTGTACTGGCTTTGGCAATTAACAAATTATACTGTAATAAAGTTTTGTTTTTTTGTTTTTTAGTAATAAGAATCACCATTGAGAATGAAGTAGATGTATTGCAGAAAAGAGAATTTGAACGGATGTCAATGTCACACTCACTAACTACTTAACTAACTAAATACATATTTACATACATACACACATACATAAAAAAAACTAGGTGAACCATGAATGCTTTGGTGAGATTTACCCACGAGGCCTTAATATTACACAGTCCCATGAATTAGTGAGCAGTCTGAATAATGAAATGTTTAATATTTTATAAGTTAACAATTGCTTTCTTTATCTGCAGCTTTGCAAGTAATATAGCACTTTAATTTAACACTCTTCTATTAAGACTAGAGTACTGTGTAAACAGCCTTTGTCTTTGGCACAAGTCCAACAGATATTATTAGTTGCCTGATGTTCTTAAGAGTTTAACCGCTTCTCGTTGGTCTTTACACTACACTCGAAGTCGATTTGCAATTGCCTACTGTGGCAGATTTAATGCATTCCAAGCTTTTAACAGTAAGAACTATTGATTTATAACCCCAAAGCAATTACAACTTAAACTAGGTTTTATTGAGGGTTTTAAGAGACTGTAAATTACAAAATAGTCAGATATCCTAAAACAATTGGGTTTAAGCATGTTTAGTACAAGATTAGTCCTTTAAATAAGGATTTAAAAGCCAACATGTACAGTAGATTTGTATGTGTTGTTATGTTAGACTGTAATTTTAAACTTTTGCACATATAATCTTTAATCCTTAAAATAACCTATTGTATTTGTAAGGATTATCTTCTTCATCATCATCTTTTTCTGCAATAAAACTATCTGAATGTCAGAGACTATAAGTTATAGACATACCAAACTAGGTGGGATGATCAGAAATCACACACACTACTCACAGAAACACATCCGCTGGACACTAGGTGGCGCTATAATGACAACCAAAATTCTTGTTTCATCTGAATCCTTGCTTTGGTCCCATTCAAGATTAAGTCTCATTGGTATGTTTATCTATAAACTTTATCCTCCATTCTACTTTGTAAAAGAAAAAACCTTCTTAAACCTTGCTCTAAACTTGCTCTAATTTGCTCAAAACTTGGACATCATCTCCGGACCCTCATGTCAAAAATGTATCAAAAGGATTTTGATTTGTCAAAGTGTTCCAAAGACATAAATTAATTTATGGGTCTGGCAATGCCCATTTGCACAAATTTGTCAATTTCTGCTGAAATGTATAGTTTTATAATGTCTAATATCTAATATCTGTCTTATCAGTTTGCAAAGAAAGCTGTGATCTCCAAATTACCTTTATTTTTACATATCCTTATGATACTGAAAACATATGTGTCATCTTGCCAGACATGACTGAACGTATTGCTGTCCAATTAAAATGAAGAGACAATATTATTTGTGTATTGTAATGTAGTACATTCATACAGAGACACTAAAAGAATCATATCTGAAAAGAGACATGGTCATAAAACTATATCGTAACACGAGCCGTTTGAGATTAGACCCTGACAATTGCAGCTTGTGGCTATTCTTGTGTTTGAGTTTAATCGTCAACAGAGTGTCTAATTGGTGGCTAATTGGCTATTTCTCAGAAGAACCTATTTCTGAATACTAGATTAAAAAGTATTTTCACATATCACTTATACACTACAGTTTAAAAGTTGACGTTGTAAGATTTTTTATGTTTTTGACTGAAGTCTGTTCACCAAGGCTGCATTTATTTGATTAAAAATACAGTAAAGCATATGTTGTGAAATATTGTTACAATTTCAAATAGCTGGTTTCTATATGTGAATATAGAAACAAAAATGTCATATATTTCTGTGATCAAAGCTGAATTTTCAGCATCATTACTCCAGTCTTCGGTGTCACATGATCCTTCAGAAATCATTGTGATATGATGAAACATTTCTGATTATTATCAATGTTGAAAACAGTTGTGCTGCTTCAGATTTTGGTGGAAACCATGATACATTTTATTTCATGATTTTGTGATGAATAGAAAGTTCAAAAGAACAGCATTTATTTTGAAATAGAAATCTTTTGTAACATTATAAATGTCTTTGCTGTCAATATTGACCAATTTAATGTGTCCTTGCTTTATACAAGTATTCATTTATTTCCCCAAAGTTAGTTTTAAATGGTGTATATAACAATGTGGTGATCAACAGGACATTAAAGAAGATGTGAACTAGCTTTCTGGTCTCTAGTGCTGATGCGAGTCATCCTGAACGACCTTAAATAGATTACTGATGAAGTGACAGTGCAAACGGTGACTGCTGAAAGGCCCCTTCACTGCAACTACAACGGAAACATTCCAGAAAGAGCAGTCAACAAAGCTAACATTGTATCAGCGTGTGATATCTGTGGCTCTGTCGCTTACATAAATGACCTTGTCCATTACGCCCCCATTTAGAGTTTTTTTTTTTTTTTATGCTGTATAGGAATCTATGCCACTTTTGTGAGAGTGTTTTTGTACTGTGATGTGTTGTGAACATGAGGAACATGTCCAGTCAAAAGGTCTCAAGGTCTGCCAAAAACGAATCCAACCAAATTAACGGCAAAAGGTACAGCGCACGCTCCTGATACTCCTGGTAAGCCGAGACGGGCCTTGGGAGTCGGGACCACTGCTGTGCCTCCTCGCTGGGCAAACAACTGAGACGGACACTTTCAACTGTCAGCCATCCTAGGAATGCAGAGGGTCATGTAACACTACAGCGCTCAGGGAGAGTGGCTTACTGCAGACCTGAAAGAAGTGAGTATATTAGTATTAGCACCAGCTTTGCTCTTCTCAATTTGGTTATCCTTCACTTGCTTGTGTTGTTTTCTTTGAAGAATGAATTAGACACAGATCTAATCAAGGCTTGGAACATAATCTTGTTTCATTGTTCAAAGGTAGTTTGTTATATTGCTGCCACAGTCTTTCAGAAAATTATATTCAACCATACTTTGAAATGTTCATATCAACATAGGAGAGAGAGAAGTGTCAATAGTTCAGTCAAAAATTAAGATTCTGTTATCCTTTACTCATTCTCATGATGTTTCAAACCTGTATGCATGTATTTCTTCTGTGGAACATAAAATAAGATACTTTGAATAATATTTCAATGGTTTTCGTCCATACAATGAAAGACAAAGTAGTCCAAAAATAAATTTGGACTTTCATTAAATGGCCAAGAAAGAAAAAATCAGACACATTTTGTCAAATATAATTTACAGAACAAAGACATGTATGCAGGTTCAAAACATTATGAGAATGAGTAAATTAAAAAAGGTTTTTTTTGGGGGGGGGGGGGGGGGTCTATATCTGTAGTTTGTCTTGTAGAGCTGGGGTTTTCAAACAGGATGCTAGAGGGTTCGTGGAAAATATATATATATATATATATATATATATATATATATATATATATATATATATATATATATAATAAAAAAATAACTATTCTACTAAAGAAATAAAATACATAATTATTAAAATAAACATAAATAATACATTTAAAAGAACTATAGTGAGTAGGGCTGCACGATTAATCGCAATTTACATAAAATCACACTTAGATCGAGTTTTTGAAATCGCAAAGGCTGCGATTAATTTTTATGCGCAGCTTGTCATTGATGTACGGCTCTGTAAACACTGCTCCATCTGAAAGCACTGTGAGTTTGAGTCACTTATAACGTGCATTTGAAAAAGCAACACGCGTCAAACATCTTTCCAAACATGAGAAGGATTTATGAACCTCTTGTCCAACAAAAGACAACATTTAATAACATGCTTTTACTTCAAACTCACTTGAGAATGGACAATGGACTTTACTCAAGGACAGTTGAGAATCGTTCTGTGAGATGATGTGGCTTCTCTCACAGAATAAGGCAGTTGTGTGTTTATTAGTCATGTTTAATCAATCAAAACATTTCAATCTTCTGTTTATTCAGCTTAAGCAATAGTATGATGCCCATAGGGATCTCCTGGAATGATGTGCATTATTGTACTTCTGCGGCTGGGCATATTTGGCGTGTCTGCCTGAGAGCGCCCTCTGGTGTTCAGTTCAGCCATGCTGCACTGACAAGCTGTGCATAAAATAATCACAGCCTTTGTCAAATCGCAGTTTCATTGCGATTAATCGTGCAGCCCTAATAGTGAGTGTAAAAAAAAAACAGTAACATAACATAGAAACTAAATATTTCCATTTCCAAATAATATTTCACTAGTCACAGCTGTGTTGTAGCAAAGTAACATTGAGACAGGATCTAAATGCTGCAGTCAACTTTAATAAATAATAAATCAAAATAACAAACACTTAGGAGATCAAGATAACGTGCAGGAGAAACACAACCATTATACACAGACGAGAACTGAGAACACACTGAGGGCTATAAACACACCGGTTAACTAAGGGAGGAAAAAAGAGACAGGTGGGGCAAATCAATCAAACAATGAATTACCATGGAAACAAAAGACAAACACAGGAAACACAGAGATACTTACTAAATGTCTAGGAAAACAAAAACTTAAACTAGGCTGCTTGTTACATTATTCCCCCTTCCAAAAAAGGTGCATCCTTGCACAGTAACAGTCCAACGGAGGAGGGGGCTCTGGTGAAGGACTCAGAGCTGGCAGGAGGAGACACCAAGGAGGGATGAGACGAAGAAGGGGGAGGCAGGGAGTGAGCCCAAGTAGAGCCATAAGGACGTAGGCTCACACTGGAACCAATGAAGGGAAGAGCCATGGTGGAGCCAGGAGCCCGACCGACTGAGGTTGAGCCAAGAGTGGTAGAGCTGAAGAGACGAAGGCCCAGGGCGACACCAATGGACTGGATGGCGAAGGCTGAACAGCAGCTCAGCAGGCCGAGGTGGAGCTGGTGGGAGTGAGGGCAATGGTGGAGCCGGAGGGAAGGAAGAGCCCTGTGGAGCCAAAGGAGTGGAGAGACGAGGCATAGCCGGAGGACCGGAAGTTAGAGTTGTCAACGGGCCTGAAAATTACAACCCGACCCGACCCGGCCCGTGGCTTTTAAAGCCCGGACCCGATGTAACCCGACACATAAACATGAATTATCTGGCCGAACCCGGTCCGCGGCCCGACGCCGCGTCGGATTTTTTTTTTCTCTCATACACGTATTATCATGACCAGCAGATGGGAATTCAAATCAACCTTTAATGTTCACGCCTTTTAACAATACAAACAACTGAAACAATACACTTTAAATATATAAATAGGCTGTAGTAGCGACGGTGAATTCACCTGCGGCAAGTTTACTTCTCACCAACTCCATCTTCTTCTCCAGGCTTAAGGCGTGCACGCAGCGGCGTCAGGTCTGCCCCCGCCCCTCTCCATGATGCACGTTACAGGCAGCAGCCAGACTTTCTTTACGGTGAACAGCAGCGATGATTAATAAATGTTTTTTTTTTTTTTTTTTTTTTTTTACTGAGCGGAAAATATTAAGCCCGAGGTCCGACCCGACCCGAGTCATTTGATTATATTTTCGACCCGAACCCGGCCCGAACCCGCGGATCCCGTCGGGTTTGTCGGGCCGACCCGACCCGTTGAGAACTCTACCGGAAGTCTGTGACTGAACCAGGGTGATGACTGACCAAGATAGAGCCAGATGGATGAGGGAGCCTGGCGAAGCCAGAGGGATAACGTACCACAGTGGAGCCAAGGGAGAGTGGAGCCAAGATGGAGCCGAAGGGTCAACAGGCCGAGGTGGAGTCCAGGGCTAAGAGGCCCGAGGCGGAGCCAGGGGATCAACACACCAGGGCTGAGCTGGAGACCTGGAAGCCCAAGGCAGATCCGAGCAGCTGGGTGGAGCCAGCGAAGGAAAAGCTAAGGGGTTGGAGGGAGCCTGCGGAGACGGGACAGAGGAGCTGGCTAATATAGATAAAGGAGGAGGGAGTTGGAGGCTGAGTGGGACCATCAGCAATGAAGGAGACTTGGAACTAACCAAAGCAGGAGACTTGAAGATGGGCAGAACCATCAGCAAACAAGGAGACTTGGGCGGAACCAGCAGTGACAAAAGACACAACGGACTGGATGGGACCAGCGGAGACTGTAGGGATTGCTCTCACACCTGGTCAGACTCAGCTATAAGCTCGGGCTCTGGGATGAATATAGCATCTTGCATCTACTCAGGTTCAGGCTTCGTGGTGAGTGTGTGCTCGTGTGCTGGGTCTGTGGTGGGCTCTGGCTTAGAGTTGGTCGTGGGTGTGGCAGGAGGCTGAATGGACTGAAGGTCCAGGGTGAGTTGAGCTCATTGAATGGCTGGTTCTTGAGTTCTTGAGTTCTTCCTGAGTTCTTCCTCCACCTCACCCACAGTAAACGAGGAGATACGTTTTGAGAAAACCAGTTCAACAAAATTCATAACTCGCCTCGACGACCATCAACAAGTAAGGGAACAAGTTGTTTAATGTGACTTATTAATCCAGTCCAGTAAAAGGAATTCAGGGCGCTGTCGGGGGAGTGGGTATAGAAAGCTAAATCCAGAAACACACTGGTATGGTCCTCAAGGGAGCGCTATTGATGGTACATATAACACTGAAGCTTTAAAGCATGTATCAAGTTTGCAGCGCAATTTCTCACGAAGCTCTGTGCCGGAGACGTATTATTTTCAGAGAAACACGTGATCAATGAAAATCAAAGCCTCACTTTCTTTCCAGTAACGTGATTACTTGATTTAGTGTATCGGAATGTTTGAACCCAGACCACCACTCTACAGGTTTATGGAAGTTAATTTACTAACATTTTGACATATTAGCCTATATCCTATATTTCATTATTATATATTTTGCCAGATAAACAGCTAAAAAACATAAAATAATTAGAGTATTTATACTCTATTATATTTACTCTATTTATTTATTGCCTCAAAGTACTCTGTTGGTATTATTATAATTTGTATCATTATAATTATTGTTGTTGTTACATTTAATTTATTGCCACACTTTAATGTGTGAATTATATTATCAGAAAACTAAACACATTTAGCGTTCTCAAGCTTTTACTTGTGCTTAATGGATAAAGCAACGAGCTGCGCACTCGGGCTTACTTCAAAGCATTTGTCACTCTTCACCCCATAGCTACCTTTCTGGGAAAAAGTATTCATGTAATTAATATTAAAATGTGTATATTGGCAACTCACCAACGTATGATATAGTCTATATGCTTACCCATGTGCAGTTTGTAGATAGTTCTACAATGACAGGCATTTGTTCAGAATTTTTTTTCAACTGTGCTACTTACAGTAATTACAGTATTATTTACTGTTTTACTGTGCAATGAATTTAAACATTGCTGAAATACAAAGTTCTGGCATGAAACTCTAGATGGCTCAGGCTAACAGGTCCTTTTACTCACCTGTTCATAATCATATCATTCTCTATAGCGCACAGCTGATTGGTTCCTGCTGTATCAGTAGCCAATGAGCTTGCTGCTCAACATTCAGATTCTTGTTATAACATGTGATACCCATTACCATGCCAATGACTCTGAGAGTTATCATGACAGAATTACTTTTAAGGCCAGATATATACATTTTCACGAACAGTATAAAGACAATTCACACATAGATTGCTGCTACAGATTTAAGCCGCATAGAGTCTTTAAATCTTTTAAAGGGTATGCTTTTCCACTTTTTCAACTTAAGTTAGTAATGTAACTAATAATGTAAGTGTAATGTTGCTGCTTGAGCATAAAAACGATCTGCAAGGTTACAAAGCTCAAAGTCCACTCCAAAGGGAGATAAGTTATTTAACAGAATTGTCACAGTGCGAAAAGGACCCAAAAGCCAAAGCTGGTTATGAACAAACAATGAACAAACAATAAACCGACAAAGAAGAGAGAACACGAGATCTAAATAGTAAGAAGATCAGGGCAAAGGGGGAACAGGTGTTAGATGGTGAGCGAGTGCGCAAACGCTGATTGAGATAGTGGACAGCTGTGTGAGAAGTGAGAAGGAAAACAAGCTGAGAAATCAAACCTGACTGCTGACAAAAATTTTCAAGAACTACAACGAATGGCTCGTTTGGACTACAATGCGATTTTTCAGGATCTTATGAAGTCACAATGTTACTCATTTAAATAATCCGCGCCCACAGAATACGCAAAAAAGTGGACGAGGCCTGGTTGACCTGCACTAGAGAACATGAAGAGTGTTGCTGCAATGTCAAAGAGGTGCTTTTTTTCCCACACCGGTTCCAAAACCCCTTTGTTTGGCCGTCTTAAAGCAGACACACTTAAGTGGTTAAAAAAATTATTTTAACACGGTTCCCAAACATTATAACCCCAACATTTAATATTTTATGGAGAACAGCTTGTTTTCTGTTTCTTTTGTGAGCTCTCGCTTTTGTAAGAAGGTTCACCGCTCCTTAGGAAAGTTAACCATGGTTTTGTGATCGAGTACTGTTTGTATTACCTTAGTTTTTAGACAAATATCATCGTATCGGTAATGTATATGAAAATTACAAAAAACATACCACTCTGAAACATCCTGTGAAATCCATGCTTGCAAAGTCTGTGCATGAAATCCGTTCTGCACGATCCTCTTGTTCATTACCATTGTCAGGGTCTGAATCGAGCTTGAATTGGTTTGAAATTGACGCCATCCTCAATATTTACACTAGAGAAGTTAGTTAAGAACTCGCAGTTATGGAGGGGCCGGACATTTCCTGAACACGCACTAAGCTCTACCAATCACAACACACTGGGCCAGCTAACCAATCATAGCGTATTTCAGAAGGAGGGGCTTCATCGAAATGAAACTGGAGAGAGGTGCAATAATAATGTAAAATATGTGAAGAATAATGTGTTTTTTTTGAACAATCAAGTATGAAAACATATATTTTAGTTCACCCCAAAAACAAAATCAAGACTTCCTATAAGGGAATAATAGGACCCCTTTAAATATATACTTTTGTAAGCAAGATGCACTAAAAGTATAGTTAGTAAATAAGGCAGCCAAATAAGGCACAAACAACTGAAGTCTACAACAAGCATTCCAGACATATAGATAACTCAAGGTACTAACTTCACACAATCACAAACATCCAAGTATGTGACACTCAAGCATGCAGATTGCAGAAAGTCTAAACACGTCAGCTGAATGTGACCTTGGTCTTGTCTTTTAAGAGCAGCCCATTTCAATCACACTGTCTGAGGTAATATTGCAGCTTTATTCCAATTAAAATGACACTGAATTGACATGCAAAACAAGTTATTTGGTCTTGGTAAATGCTTCCTAGTCAAAGTGATTTACATGTATAGACAAAGTGTGCTTTCATTTTCTATACCGACACCTACGCCGATACACTTATTCCTTACTGCCAACAGTTGTTCAACCAGACATCTGGTCAAACTCTTTTGTAACAAGGACAGGTGGCGGGGAACAGTGTATTGTAGTATCATTTAAAATATAATATAAAAATTTATAAAAATAAAGAAAAAATCAGTTTTTACAACAAACAAAAACATTACAACTGTGGTTGCCAAAATAACTCTAAAAATACAGTGAAAATGTAAACAAAAACATCCTGTAAATTTGACAAAATAAATAAATAAATTTAAATTAAAATTTAAAGGGACAATATGTAACTTTTGGCTCTCTAGCAGTTAAAAAACGTCTCGGTTACTAATGTAACCCTCGTTCCCTGATGGAGGGAATGGGAGACATAACGTCGACGTGACCACGTAATTGGGATCACTTCAGGGAGCCCTATCATCTTCGAGTGTCTACAGAACGAGCCAATGAACGTTGGCGTGCGTAAATCGCGTCACGTGTCCCGCCCCGCAGCGCAGGTATAAACAGGAAGCGGGTGCACGCACACATTGTTTTTCGCTGAGGAGCCGAGATAGTGACGGCGGTACAGTGATGGTCAGCAACGGTGGCGACGGGACATTACATCTCCCGTTCCCTCCTTCAGGGAACCAGGGTTACATTAGTAACCGAGACGTTCCCTTTCAGTCGCTTACGTTCAACGTTTATATATGCTATAAAGCCAAAACAATCTCTGTTACTTTCTTTAATTTCCTATTATCACTGTAAAGCCACTTTGGAACAATCTACATTTTTAAAAGCGCTTTTGTTACGATTCTTCTCAAAGATCGCAACAAATGGGGGCTCGTCCTAAAACAGTAATTAGTTAACAAATGAGAGTTTGTTTGATTAAAATGTAGGCATTGTTTAGCTCATTTGGTAGACTAGTGCTCTGTTGGATGATAATGTGAAAAAGTTAATCTTGTTTATTTCGCATTATTTTGAAGATGCACGTAAATCTTTGATTAGATTATGTTTGAGATGTCCCGTAAGTGCATGTTATTAAGGTACGGATGAAACCTTATTCATTTTTCCCCAGTAGGTATTAGCAACGCTTTGCGTTGATTTGTTATTTTGCCTTTTTTATTTTTGTGCAGGCTTTTGGGTGAAGCACACCGCCGTGGCTACGGATTGGGCTGTATTGCTCAGTTTCGAAACCAGCAGTATTTGGTGTTTAAAGTTGCTTTACTCTTGGTAGCTGCATGAAGATTAGGCATAGAATATGTTAGTGGGTTGTTAGGTAGGGTAGAAGGGGAGAAGTTGAATGAGTGTTTTTGTCCGTTGCTTATTAGGTTTTTAAAATGCACTTACTTTAATTTGAGAGTGTAATTAACAAGTTTAAAGGTTAAAATGACGTCCGTTGAAGAATTTGTTAAAGCTTCGTCGGAGGACGTGTTAAATTCGTTTGTGAAGCACGAACACGAACTTGTATTTTAAAATTGGTGATGTGGATAAAAAAATAAAGAATGAACTTCGTTCTATTGTGAGAGATTGTTTAATCGAAAATAATCTTTTGATCATTTCCGCAAAGAAAAAACATGACGTTGAAATAAAAATTTCGTTAGATATTTTTTCAGGGTTGTCTTTCGAACAGAAAAAAGAGATTTTGCAAATGCAACAGATTCACGATAGAGATTTGGTCATGGAAACTAAACGGTATGAGTTGGAGATTGAAAAATTAAGAACAGATAATTTACTCAAACAACGCAAAATTGAATTTGCACAGGAAAAATTAGAGTCTGAAAAATCAGAACGGGAGTTTGAGCTGCAGGCAGAGCGTTTGCAATTACTAAAGGAGGGTATCTTAGCCCCAGAGGGTGGTGAAAAGTTCCATTCGTCTGGCAGTTTTGACTTTGCCAGTAATTGCCCATTTGTTACGATTCTTAAAGATCGCAACACTATATAAATGAAGATGACTTGACTTGACTTTGCTTGCCTGCTGGTTTGGCAGTGGCCTGGACCGGCGGGGTCGACTTTCTGCAGCTTGGTCCACGCTGAGACCTAGGTGGTTGCTGCTGTTAAGGTTTCGTGGGAGCGCAGGACGCCGCAGAAGGTCGCCCTCGGCGACGAGCAGACGGAGGGTCAGGATGTGTCGGATGGCCTCCGTCTGCTTCTGGGTGGCCGAGAACTGCTGGGCAAAGCTCTCGATCGCGTCGCCGAACAACCCAACCTGGGAAAGCCATCCAGGAACCAATATTTATCGGTGTTCCTCCTATCAGCCAGGTTGAGCCAAAGGTGGCACTCTTGGACCACCAAGGTGGACATCGCCTGACCGATGGAACGTGCGATTTCTTTCGTCGCCCGGAGGGTGAGGTCAGTTGCCACACGGAGCTCCCAGAGGACCCTACACCCTTGTGCATGTCCATGAGCGCCTGGTGGACCTGCAAGAGCGCCATGGCATGCAGGGCGGAAGCAGCCTGTCCACAGGCTTTGTAAGCCTTCGCTGTGTAAGCTCCTCATGCACCTCCAACTGAGAAGGTTTGGGATGTGGTGGAGGGTTCCACTCAAGCCCGACCTTCTCGGTGGCCAGGGAAAGTATAGCCGCCCATTCTGGATCGGACTCGGGCAACGCTACACTCCCCGAAGGGGGTAACAAAGCCAAATCCTCATCTCCAGAGGTCTGAAGCTCCCCCTCCGATGCTGCGACCGACATCTGATTGTCAGGAGGAGCCCCAAAAGACACGACTGGTCGTTCATGAGAAGGACCAGCACACTCTTTTGGAAGCTCCAGCGGCGGCTTCATTTGTGAGGCGAGAGGGGCCCATGGAGATTGCCTCGGCAGGGAAGCCCTCACGGTAATTCTCAAATCACCCTGGCTAAGCGCCGAAGTAGGCCTATTCTGAGGTCTAGAATAGACACTAGATCGGGGCATAGGCGAGGGAACTGCACATCCCTTGAAGTAAGCGAGTCTCGATCTTAATGCAACCATAGTCATATTCCCACAATGGGAACATGAACTATTCACAAAAGCTACCTCAGCGTGCTCAATGCCCAAACACGAGAGGAACTATTGTGGCCGTCTGCTGGCACCAGGGAACGACCGCATCCAGAAACGCACAGGCGGAATGACATCCCGAAAAGGACGCAGTGGCATGCCTATGTTGCACTTTTGTGAAGAAAAAAGAAAAGAAAAAATACTCACAAACTCTCACAGTGTTGAGGCACCCAGGGAATGGCCGCTCTGTACTGTGTACACTGAGGGAAACACCCACCGAACCGACACAAGCTCTTGCTGTAAAAACAGCAGTTGTTGAACACAGAAATGTTCGCGGCCACTCGTGGCACACGCCGTCACACCAACACTGTTTAGAGAGTCTTCAACACACAGTAGCAGTCTGTAGAGTTCAGAGATGAACAGGAAGCTCGGCTCCGAAGTGAAAGACAATGTGTGCTTGTGCCTGCTTCCTGTTTATACCCACGCTGCGGGGTGGGGCGCGTAACGCGATTCACGCACACCAACGTTCATTGGCTCATTCTGTAGACACTCGAAGATGATAGGGCTCCCTGAAGTGATCCCCATTACGTCGTCACGTTGACGCTACGTCGAAAGTGAGCAACTGAAATGGAACTAAACTGCATTTTGTGGAAGAACATTGTTTTGGTTGTGCTTTGGCTCTGCGTGACTATGCGGATATGATTATCCTACAGCTCATTAAACATTCACTACAAGGCTTACGAGATATAAACCAGTTTAGATGGAAAGATCTTAAGCTGACTAGATGAAGACATTACTGTACCCATAAATAGACACAGTACTTACTTGAAAATAAATTCCAGCACAGCGCTCCAAAAACCATAATTAAATAATCTTCACAATAGATAATGCTTTACAATCAACTCTGTTAGAGAGCTTCATATGACAATTTATCTGTTCAATAAAATACCTTACTCACCTCTTGAGTAATAAAAACCCCATCATCTCCGCGTTGCTTTTAGAACATTTCAAATCCATCAGTTCTCACCATCTCCGAAAAGTCAGAAAGTCAGCGGGGCAAAGCAAAATGATCTGCCAATGGGGTAAGAAAAATAATCTTCTTTATTTCAATTTGAATTAAGATTATTAGAATAATCTTATATATCAGTTTTGCAGTGTAAATGACACGAAATGCAAGGTTGAATCTATTACAGTGTTTTGCAATTTTACAGTATTTTACAATTACAATTTTGTTTAACAGTGTATAGCTTTTTAAATATATTAAATTAGTTTTTATTTTTGTATTTTCTGTTCTCATTTAAATGAAAATTTAATTTGATTTGATCAAAGTTTTAGTGAATTTGTTGTTTTTGTCATTTTTATTAGCCTTTGATTTTTTTTTTTTAAATATGTTATTAATATGTTTTAATATAGGTTTTTGTTTCAGTTTCAGATATTTTAGCACATTAAGTTAAACTAAACGAAGATGAAAAATTTTGTTCTAGCAGCCAGCTGAAATAAAATAAGGCGTTTTATATTGCAGTTTATTTCAGTTGTTATTATTTTATTTAGAGTAACACAAATATTTTTATATGAATTAATTTTAGATAACTGTAATAACCCTGGGCGGGGGTCATTTAAAATTCAGACAGTTTTAGTCATCCTTGATTATTGTATTTTGTGAAAAGAAATGGATTTTTCAGACACATATGTCCTAAAAGTGCCCCTGAATTGATGAAATTAAAGCACAATTTCCACAAACAGACAATCAAACACGTTTAAAATAACAATTATATAATGTAAAAAATAGGTAAAAAAATTGTAATGTCATTGTGATCAAAAAATGTACTCTTTTCAGAATGAAAACCCCTCGTGGTGTTAATTTGTTTAGTTTTTTTAAATGGACAGAGGTTTTAGGTTTAGGGGTGAATATTCATGGTTCACAACAAATCATACATTTTCATACTAATCTGATTTGTACTGATTCATACAAGTTGCCAACTCATACAATAAATACAAATTCCCATGAATCTGAGGTTTAAAGCTGCAGTATGGAAGTGTTTATGGTTAAACGTGAACAATTAATATAATCTGTACAATGTGAGCATGTATTTTTACTGTATATTACTGTATAGCAGAGTGAAATGGATTAAATATGGAATCATTAAATCTGACTCTTTCAGTGTGATATATCTGTTACACAGCTTAGGACTTAACTGTAGATTTACTGACATATCGCTAATCAGATCTGCTGTAATATTACATTCTCAAATTAAAGTTAAAAGAGAAGCCTGCTCTCTACCAATAAAATCAGACGTTAAACAAATGTGACCCTCCCTCCTGTCTCTCTCTCTCTCTCTCTCGTTCTCTCTCATCCTGCAGGCTAGACAGAGCGGATGTAAGCTGCAAGCATCCAGCATCCATCTGAAATCTCAGGAAAAGCTGGAGAAGATCCATCTTTCCCAAGGTGAAGCTGGTAACGGCAGCGGAGAGAAGACGAGGAAAGGAGGAGGAAGAGGGAGAAGACGCGACCATGATGGGCACACCTCTCCGGAGGAAAGACCCGGTATACGAGTGAGTTCTTCCATTTTTCCTCGCCCTCCCTCTGTAGGGTTGGACATCACGGACGGGTTGCCATGGCAACGGCAGCCAGGGCAGCAGGAGGATGATGATGATGATGATGATGCAGCTGCTGTCTGCAGTCATAGACTCCTCCTGAACAGCGCAAATGCATGTATTATGTCACAGTGTCATTGGCAATGGAATTGTAAGAATAAATGAACATACAGTGATGTATGATGAGATTGAATTAAGATAATGTAGACTTTTTACTATCTTATCTTTTGGGGTGTTGGCCCTTATTCAATAGTAACTGGATGGGCAATTAATGTCAGACTTGTAAAATAATAGGGACAACCTGGAATATTCTTAAAGTCACAAGGTTGAAATTGCAAGCTCCAACCAGTGTTGCATTTCCTGAAATCATTGTTAGCCAACTACGGTCGCGAGTCCTGTCATTAGCAACATAGTTCAACGATTCGGTGTTTCCTGAAACCATTCTTTCAACGAACATTCGTGAACAGTACTACAGCTTTATGCCCGGTACACATTGTACGATTTTGTGCTGTCCCAGATGACAGACGACCAATCGTGGCTCCTAAACGGTGGTCCTACATCGCACAGTTAGAGAGGTTCAAAGACAGCCAATGTCACGGTCTTGCGACCAAAGATAGTCTGCGATCATTTTTTGTCAGTGTCATAAATTTAGCATGATCATCTCACAGTGTGTTTGCTGCTGCGACCTACGTCTACTGACTCGCCAATAAAACTGCAACATGAAATGGCTTATTGATCAACACGACATGGCGCAAAAATTTAAAACTACTTTCCTCAAGCTCCATTTGCTAAATATATTATGACTATTTTCCCTAGCCATGACCACATCCATATTCTCCTCTTCATCTTCTGTGGATTTGAGCGTTACAGAAGTATTAAACAGCAAACTTACTCTAGCCCATAAGCCGATAAAAAGCCAACTATGGCGACTTCTGCTTCTGAGAACCCATTTCGTGAGGTCCATTGTTCGGCAAATTTCAGCTGGTGAAATCCAATCATCCATGTGATCAGGACTTTCACTTGAAGACAAAAGAAATTTTGCATCAGGTTCAATTTGGTCATGTGGATTCACCATGTTGACAAACAGAAAACTTAGTATGAAACGTGCACTATTGACAACAGACAATGGACCCTTTTTGACCCTTTTCACCAAAATTTTGCATATACATCCCAAGTTTTGTTTTAGCCATTTTGAGCTAATAAAACATAAGAATAATTAAATATTTTCTATGTGTAGCTGTATTCAGTAAATAACCATGTAATTAATGGGTAAAGTACAACCAGTCATCAATCGTGAAAAAAAGAAGAAGAAGTAAACGCCTTCAGGGTGATACGAGAACTAAGTAGTCGCTCTGGGGGGTTATTTTGCGATATTGATCAGCAGAATGTATATTAGTAATAAGCAATTACTTACAAATGATATTCAAAATGTAATGGACATTTTGGATCTCATTTGTAAGTAATTGCTTATTGATTATGCCAGATCGGTGCCAATGTGTTCCCTTGAAAACCTCACAACTGCAATGTAACAGAAAAGCTAAAACTAGGCTATGGGCGAGTTTACAACTGTAATTCACGTTAAACTGTCTGAATTTCCATTCAGGAATTTGCACAAACCACTAAAATTAGCAATTTATCTCGCCGTGGCTGTGTGACGGTGTTGCAGTCTCGTTTGAGAGTGCTGTCTTGATAATAAAGAAGGCCTGGAGCCATCTCACCAAAGAATGCCTTTGAGTTTGAACTGAGCACTTGTGTGACTGCAGCTGTCACATTCCAGACACATGCAAAATTAGCAGCAGTCACAGCACAGCAACTGGCGGCCTGTAGGATAAACACCACGGACAAATCCTCAGAGCTAAACACCACATTAATCTTATTTATAATGATATATGTGACATATAGCAGTTGTGTTTCCAAGTTGGTGTTCAAGTTATATTACCTGATATAGCAGCCCAATGAATGTCATTATTAGATTAAACTTGAAGGTGCAGTAAGCGATTTCTGAGAAAGTGGATCAGACCGAGCAGCACAACACACTTGTAGCCAATCAGCAGTAGGGGGCGTGTCCAAACATGATGGCGGCTGAGAGAGAGTGAGCCAATCAGCAGTAGGGGGTGTGTTCACTCATGCTGAGGGAGCAGAGAGAGAGAGCCAATCAGCAGTAGGAGGCGTGTCCACTCATGATGGGGGAGCAGAGAGAGTGAGCCAATCAGCAGTAGGGGGTGTGTCTAAACATGATGGGGGCAGAGAGAGTGAGCCAATCAGCAATAGGGGGTGTGTCTAAACATGAAGGGAGCAGAGAGAGTGAGCCAATCAGCAGTAGGGGGCGTGTTCACTCATGCTGAGGGAGCAGAGAGAGTGAGCCAATCAGCAGTAGGGGGTGTGTCTAAACATGATGGGGGCAGAGAGAGTGAGCCAATCAGCAGTAGGGGGTGTGTCTAAACATGATGGGGGCAGAGAGAGTGAGCCAATCAGCAGTAGGGGGTGTGTCTAAACATGATGGGGGCAGAGAGAGTGAGCCAATCAGCAGTAGGGGGTGTATCTAAACATGAAGGGAGCAGAGAGAGTGAGCCAATGAGCAGTAGGGGGTGTGTTCACTCATGCTGAGGGAGCAGAGAGAGTGAGCCAATCAGCAGTAGGGGGTGTGTCTAAACATGATGGGGGCAGAGAGAGTGAGCCAATCAGCAGTAGGGGGTGTGTCTAAACATGAAGGGAGCAGAGAGAGTGAGCCAATCAGCAGTAGGGGGCGTGTCCACTCATGCTGAGGGAGCAGAGAGAGTGAGCCAATCAGCAGTAGGGGGCGTGCCCACTCATGATGGGGGAGGAGAGAGTGAAGAGAGACTGTAGAAAGAGAGATAGCCGAGAGACATTACAAAAGAGAAAAGGTCAGGGGAATATGGTTATGATCAGGCAAGAGCTTTAGAACCCGAGACAAAATTAGAAAAGCTTTCCAGCGCTGGAGAGACCTGAGTGGGAAGGCCTGAAAACGGATGTGGAGGTTGCGTTGTTTCTGCTCCATGCGCGAGTAATATTGGTTTTGAGTGTCATTGTTTGTATGGAGCTGCTAGCCACTAATACCGAACACTTGCTTGCATAAACTCTTTTGTACTGAATGTTCATTTTTTGTTCTTCTTTGTCATTCGTTCATCATCTACGCTTTATTTTTCATGAAGCATTATTTTGCTACGCTTCAGCTATGATGAGGAGACATCCACTCTTGCATTGTGTTCGTGCATTTTGGGGGCGGAGCAATGAAGGGAGGAGTCTGTTTCAGATGTCAACAGGGTTTCTCATAAATCGCTTACTGCACCTTTAAGTGGCATTTATTTTAAAGAAAAACAGCAAAGCGCACTTTTCAAGTGGTTCACAGTAGTCTACAAGAAATGTATTAGGTTTTAAATGATTAAACAACACATGTATTGTTTGAAATGAAAATAATACAATTATACAACCTAGATGCTGCCATCTTTGCTCAATTTTGAATAGTTTTTGTAACCAGTCACCTGAGTCGGCTCGTAAATGACATTATCATGACGTAACTGCACGCAACACGCATCTCTCTCCATCGTACACAGTGTTCCATTGAGATGAGTTGTAGATATAGACGAGTCTGATTATAGATCTCTTTGGGAGGTACTGGAAAATGACAGTATGACAACACTGAGTGGTTGATGGCACCACAAGTCTAAAGCAGCAGACTACAAAAATATAAATTGAGACCTCCAAAAAAATCAAGGAATGGTAAAATATCTGCTATACAATGAAATTATAAAGTTAAAATGTTAATTCACTGAGAGTTAAGTATTATAATCCCAACTGACAGCACACTATTTAAACTGTTCAAAAGAAGCCAGACCAAGAGATGTGACAATCTCCAGAACAACTGCAGCCATAAACACAGAAAACAGCAGGCCATCGTTATCATTACAGGAGACAGACCAGAGTTGCATGAGTTGCTTGCTAAAGTTTTGGAGAAACTATACTCTCTCCCATTAACACCATTCCAACAAAGCTAAACTGTTTGCTCACCATCCTCTTGGAAAACAGCCCCTTGTGATTGTTGCTTATATTACACACACATACAAAAAAATAAAGAATGAAATGCTATTTTCTTAAAAGATTTGAAACACATATTTAGGCCTCACACACTTGTATTCCAATTTTTTTTTACTTTTCTGGAATACGCATGGAAAAGCGGTGGCTTGATTTATGATTCATGACAGAAAAACAATTACATACTGAACCACAAACTAAACAAAGCATGAATCATATGTGATCACTGTGGATGATGACTGTGTTTTCAATCACTGTTAACGAATGGTAATCATAATCACCCCTAAATCAGTGATTACTGCAGTCTTGACTTATGCAACTTCCAAACCAATATACTGCAAATAAATTACATACATTTTACAAGTACAGTAAACGATTGTAGGTTTAAAAAGTAATATAACTATTAATAAAAATGAATAAATGAGTTAATTAAGTTTACATAATTATCACGATTTGGTCTCGTCTTGGTCACGTTTCATGTCATTGTCATGTTTCTGTGTCTTGTCATGTGATTCCCTGTTTGTCATTGGTTAATTGTCTGATCATTGTTCGCAGTTGTCCCTTGTCTTGTAATTATTCTGTGTATTTAAGCCTTCATGTTTGTCATGTGTCTTTGTCAAGTATTTTTTCATGTAGATCTCTGGTTGTAAGTCTATGTTCATGTTCCTGTCTTCATTTTGAGTTTTCATGCCACGCCATGTTTTTGTTTCATGTT